>NW_015159748.1:555433-582990 GCF_001447785.1 Gekko japonicus
AGTTTATAAATATTTGATTTTTCCCCCTTTTCTCATATGCTTCAGTCCTTTTCTGTCCAACTGCATGCTTTTACTGGTAGTGATAAAGTTTTCTTTTCTGAAACTGGAGTTATTTGGTCTTCACAACCATAAGCAAATTCAAAATTTGACTCACACTTACCAAAGTCCAGAAATGAGGCAGTCAGCACCTGCATGGCTCTGATAACTGGAAGATGTCTACAGTTTCCCCATTTCTACTTTGGACATGAAATAGAAAAAGACAGTTTGGGCTTGGGACAAAGAGTCTGACTGCATGCCAGAAGAGTGCAATGCTTCAAGTGGTATATGGGTGGCAATGGAAAGTAAACCCTACTTGTGCAAGGGAATGGTCAGGATATAAAAGAGGAGGATAACTCCATAGTGAGATCAAGCAGTTTGAAACTTGGACAAGCTGAGTAAATCCCTCATTCCTTGTTGTAATACCAAAGGCCTGCAAGGTTGTTTTACCACATTTGACACTTACCTTAATGTATTATGGCATCATCATTTTCTCAAATTCCTCACTGCACATCATGACACCAGAGAATGGGAAGGGGGATAAATGATTTTTTAATTGGCTCAGTATCTCTCCTATATAATAATCCTGTTTTGGGGTGGCAAGATTCCATGCTCTCCCTCAGCCATTGGCCTGTCAGCTGCCACTCAAGAGTACTTGTGTGCCATTGGCCAGGTGCTGGGTCTGGCTGGCTTCCCTGTCCACTCCCCCTTCAGCCACTGTGCCCTGTCAGAATTACTGGCAAACGGCTTTCTCTCTTGATGGAGACGCTTTTTCTTTGTGGGGCTAACTGTCCCCTCAGTGGCTGTTGGTAGGTGTCACAAAATGGCAGTTACCTGTGATTGTAAGATGGCTGTGGTTCTTTGTTTAAAATGTTCCCCCATAAGGTTTAATTCAGCTGTAGTTCCAGAGAGGTGCCTGCAGGGGTATCACTCACTGGGTTGAATGGGGCTTCCTCATCTGCTGGCCTACAGTTCCCAGCTGCCCCAAGGCCAAAAAGTGCGGGAAAACAGGGACTGTCCCAAGGCAGTCTTCGTCCCTGGGAGGCAGCAGTAATTCAGCCACTCCACAGTCAGCTGGACTGGGGAATGAATGGAAGTTTCCCTGCTCTCTTGGGAGAGAGAGGCTGAAGTACACATGAGCCCACAACCTGCAAAGGTAGAGTATTGTGTGTACGGAAAGAGGATTGCATTTAACCCCTGTTGATTTATGCCCCGTTGGTTCATAGTGTGTGCTTACTCCTACAGTGTTTGTGTGTGCTCCATACCTGTGTAAATAGTTAAATAAATTCTTTAATTTGGGCTAATAATCTTTGTTGTGCTCTGACCACATAGTCTCCCCTGCTCTGCACAATACCAAAGGGAGGGGTAGCCAAGGGAAGCAAGGAAAGGCCAGACCCTTGGGTTGCCAACTTTCCAGGGATCCCCCAAAGATTGGGGATTCCATCCCCAAATAGGGAGATTTGGCCAGAGGGGTCTCACTGTCCCTCTAAAAAGGCAGTGACAATTCCATGAGTCAAGGGCGTAGAGTTTTCAATTTCCGGGGGAGGGGGGGCTGGGGCTGGCCTCCTGGCCAAGAATGGTACTCTTGGATGGGGGAAATGAGGGTGCTCTTGGTGCAGTTGCCGCCCCACCATGGAGATGCCCGGTGTGCCCCCCTCCCAGGTCAGGCCTGCCTGCAGCTCCCCCCCGCCCCTCCTTCCAGGTCTGCCAGTTCAGATGGACTCAAACATCCCTGCTTGGATGGAAGGAGGGCCGCCAGGCCTTGAAACCGACTGATCACGCCTGTCTGCCCGCCTTCCCCACAGCAGCCCAGCACCAGGGAGGGGGAGTGTGATTGTGTGTGGGTCTGGGACACGCTCAATTGGCGGCCAGCACCACGCCTCGTGTTGGATGGTGGGAGGCAGCTCACTACTGCTGAGGGTGAAGCAGCTTCTCGGCAGGGAGGGGGTAGGATGCCCGGCCCCACAGGATTTGGCTCCGCACCCCAGGACTGGCAAGGCCCAAGAGTCCCCACACTCCCCGCCCCACCCGCTGCAGGTCCGTGAGGCGAGGAGAGCCCCCCCCACTGGGCACCACCTGCAGAGGGTTTCCACATACTCCCCACTGCTTGTGCAGACCAGGTACCTAGGAAGCTGCCCCACCATTTGCGCTGCCACTGCCTCATCCGCCAAGCTTTGCTGTGTGGAGCTGAATGGGGCTGCGGAGTTCAGCCCTCCCCAGCAAAGGCCACCGAGCACATCCACAGGGCCTGGATGGCAAACAAAAGGAACCAGGGAAAGGGAATCCACGAGCAGTGCCCCCCCACCAGTCCCAAAGCAGGGGCAGCAGAGGGGGTCCTGCAACAGGGTGGGCCACATTTTACCGGCGGGGGGGGGAGGTCATAAGGCAGAAGATGGAAGGCAGCTTCACATTCAGAAAGGGAAGGAAATAAAAAAGGACCTCCTTGCATGGCTGCCCAAGCCCCTGAAAACATCCCCCCAACCTCGCTGCCCCTGGCCAGCCTCCTCCTTACCTCGCTTTCTCAGTGCGTGGGAAAACAGCAAACCGCTCCATGTGCAGCCCTCCAGGCTGATTTGAGGGCTGCTGGGCGGTGGGGCTTAGCTTCCCTCCTAGTCCCAACCCACCCTGAAGTCTAAGAAAGCAGAGGGGGGAAAAACCTCCGCTTTCAAAATGGGTGGGGGAGGGGTGGCACGACAAGACTCTGGCTGGCACTGGAGAAAATTTCGGGAAGGCGCAAGTCCCACAGCCCCCCCTCTCGTACTCTACACCTATGCCGTGAGTGGTGGCAGCATACTTAAGGAGTGAGATATGCCCACGGGACGAGGGTGGGAGGCAAACAGCTGAGTTGTAAACTGGAGCCCGTTTCACCATAGTAGGCAACCAAGGTTAGTTCAGACAAAGAAAACCCTTTGCAGGCCTTTGTGAGGAACTCATTGGAGCCAGTCCTGACTAGGGTTGCCAGCTCTAGGTAGGGAGATTCCTGGAGATTTTCTGGTAGAGTCTATGGAAGCCAGGGTTTGGAAAGGGGAGAGGCCTCAGCTGAACAGAATGCCATAGAGCCCACCTTCCAAAACAGTTATTTTCTCCAGGGGGGAGAGATCTATTGTGTGGAGTTCAGTTGTGATACCTGGTGATCTTCAGGCTCCACCTGGAGGTTGGCTGCCCTGACCGTAGCAGTCAGTGCTTCAGAGCAGGGTCTGCTAGATCCAGGTTCTTCTTGTAGAAGTTGAGTGGGTGATTTTGGACCAGTCACAGACTTTCAGCCTAACGTACCTCACAGGGTTGTTGTGCAAATCAAAAGGGGGAAAGGAGAATGATGTAAGCTGCTTTGGTCCCCATTGCAGAGAAAGACTACTTTTCCTCCTGGGAAACCATTGTTGCCAATCTCCAGGTGAGGGCTGGAGATCACTCAGAATTACAACTGTTCTCCAGATGGCAGAGATCAGTTCCCCTGGAGAAAATGGTGGACACTGTGGCAGTCAGGGCTTCAGAGCATGGAAGAGGCTGCAGGTGTGTGTGCGGGAAACAGAAAGCTGAAGACAGAGGGGGAAATAAAGGTAGGTTAATGATTAGCTGAGAAGGAGATAGGGTTGCTGTGACGTCCTCCTTATTGGGGAGGACTGGTTTCACTTTAAAAGTGTTCTTTTTGTTTGGTTCTACTGGGTATATCTGGCTGCCACCAGGAAATATTTTTTTTGAAATATTTTATTTATTTTGTCGTATAACAAGTATAATGTAAATCCAATATGTTGAAAAAATAACTAATCCTTTACACATTGACGTATCATCAAGAGTCCGAACAGTTCATACCAACATTTGAAACAGATTAACAGAGTCAAATTAACATGAAAATCTTCGAGGTAACAGGAAGTCCACTAATTACAGAAATTTATGAACCTAAGTATAAATACTAACCATGCATAAAAGAAGCATAAACGAGGAAACAGTTAAAAAAGCAATCCAATATTGTTTATCATATCGCAAGAACAATTACACCCATCTCTGCATTTGTTGCCAGGAAGAAGGCAGAATATCTTCTGATGCTAGGAATTCTAAAATAGGGTTCCATTTTTCCATTATGGGTTTAACCACAGGTTTCAACTCCGATCTATTTACTTTGCTGGTGACAGAATCCATGAGGAACTGATCCCATAGTTTTTGGTACCACAATGTCAGAGTTGGAGGTTTCGGATCTTTCCAACATGTAGCGATCGCTGTACGGGCTGCATAAATCATAACATCCAAGGTTTGTTTGTAATGATGTGTTTCAATGTGAAGCAGCCAATGCTTTAGGAAAAGACTTTCAGGTTTTATTGAGATTACTAACCCTGTAACCAGGAAATTTTAAAGGATTTCCAAACCTTTATGCTTTTACTTTTGCTATTACTGGGTGGGTAGGTAGGTCGAGTTTAAGGCTCAGGAGGAACTATGTGGTCCTGAGGAAGTATTCCTTTCAGAGCTGGTATACTTAAATAAAAGAAGATTTATTGAAATAATTCATAAATAAAAGGGTAGAACAATGTAACCAGTAATTTGAATATTTTGAACAATTGCTTGGTGTCTCACACAAGATCTGCTCCCTTACTGACAGGGATCTTTCAGGTAACTTTGTAACACTTTAACTCAAGGTCTTATAAATTCACTGTTTCTCTCCAAGTTATCAGGACATACAGCCTTTCCTATAATTTGTCTTCAATTAAACTTTCATTTACTTTTTCTTATTCTCTGTAACTTCCTTCATACACAGAACTGCTTGTCTAACGCATTCCCCACACAGATCTTAGAGCTAACTGAACTTCTCTCTGCTTCTCTCACAGAACTCAGAACTAACTGCTCATTTCCACTGTTTTCATCAACTGTCAAACCTGTAACGGTCACTCCTGACAGACATACATATTCATCCACTCAGAATCACTTCCAAAACCCCTCCCCCTCTCTCTCAACCACTCTAGTCTATCTATCACAGTCATGCAACCAAACTTTTAAAGAGACACACATACACATAAAACAAGGAATCGCCACAGTTGCCAACTCCAAGTGGGAAATTCCTGGCGATTTGAGGAATGGAACCTGGAGAGGGTGAGGTTTGAGGAGGGGTGGGACCTCAGACAAATACAATGCCATAGACTCCACCCTCCCAACCAGCCATTCCCTTCTGGGGAACTGCTGTTGCCAATCTCAGAAGAGGGGTGGAAATCACTCAGAATTACAACTGATCTCCAGGAGTGGGGGGAGATGCAAAGCTGAAATCAGAGGGGCAGATAATGGCAGGTTGATGCTTGGCAGGGAAGGAGATAGTGTTACCAACTCCAGGTTGGGAAATTCATGGAGATTTGAGGGGTGGAGACTGGAGAGGGTGAGGTTTGAGGAGGGGTGGGACCTCAGACAGGTACAATGCCATAGATTCCACCCTCCAAACCACCCATTTCTTCCTGGGTAACAATTGTTGCCAATCTCCAGGTGAGGGCTGGAGATCACTCAAAATTACAACTGCTCTTCAGGTAGGAGAGATCAGTTCCTCTGGAAAAAATGGTGGACTCTGTGTCATTATACCCTGCTGAGGTCACCACAGCACATTGACGCTG
Organism: Gekko japonicus; assembly: GCF_001447785.1. Taxonomy (NCBI): domain Eukaryota; kingdom Metazoa; phylum Chordata; class Lepidosauria; order Squamata; family Gekkonidae; genus Gekko; species Gekko japonicus. The sequence goes on from NW_015159748.1 coordinate 561,055, forward strand.
AGTGCCCAAGGCCTTGGCACTCTCCCAGAGCCTCTTTCTAGAGTTCGTTGTATTTATTTCCACAACAGGTCTTATTCCTAGTCACATATAGAGTTGGATCCAACCAACTTTTTCACTCAGGCTCAACCAATTATCCTCCTTACCACAGCCACTGTCCTCCCAACGTTTGTTCATGCAGGTCTCATGAACCCCAGACATCGCCTTTTGGTGTGGCCTCTCCCAGCAGCAGAAAAAAATGATCTAACCCATAGTGTAACTCAAATAATGAATTGGCAATCAGTTAGGGGAAGAGATCCATCGTTCCAAGAGGAACTGTCATTCCCACATAACAGCAGAACTATTCTGAGGGAAAATATCTGAGCTCCATGTGATGATAACTGTGCAATTACTGTGGGGAGGGGATGGTTGAAACTCTAAAATGCCCGCAGGTGTTATGACTTTAATGCTCTGGAGACAGTCTTTGTTCCTTTTGATAAAATGAAAGCCACCAAACTTAAGCTGCTACTTCATCAAAATGAGGTGCCAAATACATTCATGTCATTGGGGCTATATTACAAAAAACACCTTACATGATCCAGTTCTTATGGAACTAAAACAGAAACCAATATGAAGAGCCTAGGACTCCTTTGGAGTAAAAAAATACATTTTATAAAGCGCTCAGAGAGGGAAGCAAAAGCATTATGGCCATGATTTAAAGGTTTGTTTTTAGCTTTCACCTTTTGGCTTTTTTCTTTTTGGCAGTAGGTTTTGACAGGCATATATCTCTTGGATTAGAGTAATATGAATTGTTGCAGCTTTGACAGTATGTTGCTTGAAGCTAATAAAAATATTTCAGCTTTTGTTGTCAATATTATATTGAATTATCTTCAAACCTTCACCCTTCTCACCCTACTATATATTTGTGACAATCAGAATCTGCAGGTTCTTCAGGTGCTTTTGTAAGGGAAAATGCACAGTATTTAAAATAGAACTCACTATTGTCTAACCTGACATTGAGTGCTCAAAGGCAACTTTTGAGTATATTACAACTTTTGTGTAGGGTTGTTGATAGGGTTGCCAGCCTCCACTTGGGGCCTGGAGAGCTTCCAGAATAACAACTGATCTCCAGACTACAGAATTCAGTTCTCTTGGAGCAAATGACCACTTTTGATGCTAGATTTTACGGAATTATACCCCCTTGAAGTCTGTCCCCCCCAAGCCCACCCTCCACAGGCTGCTCCACCAAATGTCTAGGAATTTCCCAATCCATAGTTGGCAACCCCAGCTGTTGATAAGACCTAAAGGGGTTCAAGCTGGGTGTCAGGGCCAGTTTGGGCTTGTGGGCAGCAAGATGCAACACCTAGGGGGACCAGGGGACCCAGATCTGGAAACCAGAGGCTTCCATGGAAAGCAAAAGCTCAGCAAGCAAAAGCTCTGTTGACCGGACAACATCAGATGTCCGGGCTTTAGTCTACAGGCTTCATGGGGCTTCTGCAATTGGCCAGCAGCAGTGCACACATCCATATTCTCTTCTGCTCCGGAAAAGTTTCCTGAAGTCTATGTAGTTCAAGGCCATCCTTACTGTGCATCTTGTGGTTCTAACCATGGACCTCCAAGACACTGGTTTCAGTCCTAAGCCTGCTCTTCAAACTGCTTGATTCTGAGCCCATCACTCCCATCTTGGCCTTACACACCAACTGAGCCATCTGTCCATTTTTTTTTGTAAAACCGTATCCTGGGTGTCCCTCTTTCTTCAGTGTCAGTGTCTCTCATCCAGTCATTGTGGTGATCTGTTGGACAGAGAAGAATATGAACTATCATCAAGGTCCACTACTATAATAATGATCACTTGTTACTGAGGAGTCAGGGAAATGCCTGGTCTGAGTTCAGACATCCTTTCTCACTTCCTATCAAACCCTGCTATGGCAGCATTTATCCCAAGGAGCGGTGCCTTCTCAGGCATGATAATCTATAATGGGAGAGGTATATGTTTGGAAACACCTCCTATCCTCCTAAACCTCATGCTTCCTGATTCTTCTACCTCTGTAAGTCCAGCTCTCAGGTACATTTCTATTACTTGGTTTCTTGATCACTTAGGAATCAGAGACTTGAAGCTTGAGGAACAAACTAGCACCATTAAAAAGAGTCGTGTTTTAAAATGACTGAGGTAAAATGGAAGTTCTAGCTGGGCCATGATGGCCTATCCAGATGTACGAGTCACCCCCTGGATGCTACAATCTAATCAAGCTTATGTGAACCGCCTATTAATTGGGATTGGAAGGTTGGCTGGACTGACTTGGGTTTACATGACTATCACTGTTGGGAGAGGCAGCTGGACAGCCATTGAAAACTGTTCTGGGTAATAAATTAGTGGCAAGGTACAGCCCAACTATAGAGCCTCCTTACACATTGCAGGTAATTACCCAGACCCAACCTTTGTACTGCATAATATGTGCTGAGGTGCCAAGAACCTCATTGTGCTGATTTATACAGAGCAGCCATTTTGGCAGTAACTTGTAAACAGAACTGCACCTTACTGTCTTCAAGCTGTCAATGGATAGGCAATTATGCCTGTTCACAGCAAGCAGTGGAAGGAATTGCAGAATAGGGGGGGGAGCAAAGGAAATGTCAGGGAAAATAGGGGGCAACAAGACAAAGACAAAACACAAATAGCACACAAACAAGATCCACATATAGAGATCTCATTTTCCACATATTACAATCTGAGCCTATTCATGTTTACTCAGGAGTAACTCTAATTTTTAGCAGGCCATATTCCCCAAGTAAGTATGATACAACAGCAGAATAATTTGGTGATTGTAAATATCCCTGACAATGACATTTGTAAGCAATGAGAACATTTTTAGTTTTGCTGTGTTGTTTCTCACATGGGGCTTGTTTGTTTGCTTGTTTGCTATGCTCTTTGGACCAAATTACTGACAGGAAACAATGCTATCATATTTTGCTCTTGTTAACTTTTTTCCCTCCAGGACTGAAACTACAAAAGGCAAGTATAGAGCTAGCTCTAAAATCATCAGAATCTTGGGAAGTGAGGGCAATTTTCTCTGGTTCCTAGGAGTTTGTACGGAGAATAGGTGAAGTGGTCTAGCCAGCTGATGGTAAATGGAGGTAAGCCAGCAGGACATTTCCTTTGTGTGTTGCCTTCCAATGCAACAGCAGCAATCCCTACATGAATGCTATGTAAGTAATTTTAATTTCTCCTCCTTTTCAAACTTCCCTGAAAGTGCTAAGGAAGACTAGCAAAGAGGGTTGTTGCAGGGCGAGGGTTTCCTTCTTGCATAGAATGAAATGTTCTTTCAGGCCTCCCCAGAGCTCACACTTGTGAATCACTACCCTAGTTGCACCTTCTTTCCTTCACAAATACCCTCTAAGGTAAACATTATCCTTGAACCTTTCTGTCCAGTCAGTCCAAATGTCAATTTCTAACCATAGCCTTCACCTATCCTGCTCCCCATTCCACAAAACCCCTTACACCTCCAGCCCCCACCCCTATACTAGTCCTCCCCACTCTCTCTCACACACACACCATCTTCTCCCCCAGCATCCAAAGATACCAATTTTGTCCTCAAAGCTCATTCTAAATTAATCTTTGATATATATGGATAACTGGAAAAAGGCTTGTTGTGGAAATAAATACAACGAGCTCTTGAAAGAGGCTCTGGGCGGATGCCCCGGCCTTGGACACTCAGTGTCAATTTGCTGTGGCGACCTCATCAGGGTATAATGACACTGAGTCCACCATTTTCTCCAGGGGAACTGATCTCTGCTACCTAAAGAACAGTTGTAATTTTGAGTGATCTCCAGCCCTCATCTGGAGATTGGCAATGATGGTTGCCCAGAAGGGAATAGTTGGTTTGGAGGGTGGAGTCTATGGCTTTGTACCTGTCCGAGGTCCCACGCCTCCTGAAACTTCACCCTCTCCAGGCTCCATCCCTCACATCTCCAGGAATTTCCCACCTGGAGTTGGCAACCTTATCTCCTTCCCAGCCAATCATCAACCTACCTTTATTTCCCCCTCACTCTTCAGCCTTCCACCCCACACACACCTGCAGCCTCTCCCGTGCTCTGAAGCCCTGACTTCTACGTCACATTGGCTGTCATACGGGGGCTACCTCAGCCTCATATAAGGATACAGAGCCCACCATTTTCTCCAGGGGAACTGATCTCTGCCATCTGGAAAGCAGTTGTAATTCTGAGTGATCTCCAGCCCTCACCTGGAGATTGGACACATTTTACCTCAAAACAGCAAACTGTTTAAGAATGTTAGAGGCAAAAGCCAATCAAGTCGCATATGCAAACGACCTCTGTGTTCCAGGGCAAAGGCCAATGAGGCTGCATATGCAAATAACCTCTGTGTTCTGACTGGCTATGGGGGAGAGAGGAACAGCAAAATGTTTAGAATGTTGGAGGCAGGACTCAGGCAAAGCAGCCAGTGGATAGGGAGACCCTCTGAATGACAGATCAGAGAGCGAACTGATTTTGGAGCGTGTGGAATATTCTAGAGAAGTGCCACCACCGTTTGGCTTTTATTTAGAAGGGAGATTAGGTGCGTTTACTGACCATAAATTTAGTAGGGAAGGGCCACCTGCTCATTTGTGAACCTGCCCATCTGTTTAAATCATCATCTGAGGCCCTGCTGTGTGTTCCAGCTCTGTCAGAAGCCACGCTAATTACTACCATGGCCTTTTTGGCAGTGATCTGTAGGTTATTGAACTTCCTCCCCAGAGGGGGCACTGGTCAACCTCACTTCTCTCAGGAAATCTGTCAGAACTGCCTTGCTGGAGGGCGATGAGCTCAATATATTGTTGCTGTTTTTAACTAACTGCTTTTTATGTGTAGTGATGCTGTGCTGGATCTATATGATTATGATTTATGGTTGTGGTTTTCATACTTCATTAGCCACATAGGTGCCTTCTTAAAGGTGGAATGGACATTTTGATAAACTAATAATAATTCATTAAATATTACAGTAAGTTAACAACTTCACCAGTAATATCAGCAATGCTTCCTGTATGCTTGTATGGGTGTATCTGCTTGTAAAGCTGGTAGAACACTGCTACTGAAGCAGTGTGTCATGTTCATATAGTGGTGCTACAGGTATTCAAATAAATGGTTGTGGCAGTTAGGGTTGCCTCAGGCTGGCCTAGAGTAGGCCTAACAGCCATTTGGGAGTAAGGGTAATTTTAAAAAATTCAAACGGCCATCAGGAGCAGCCTGGCCGATCAGCTAGGGGACGCTATTTGGTAACCAGGCCCTGCAGTGACTGCTAAGAACAGACAGGGGGTGTGTGGGCTTGAAGGCCTCTATCTGCATTGTTGGTGGCCATTTTTGGTGAGGGCATCTAGTGGCAGCCAGTTTGGGTGGGCCTCTGTAGGGTGGCCATTTTGAGTGTGACCTTATAGGTTGGCCATCTTAGAGGGTACCTTCCAGGTGGCCATTTTGAGAAGGGTTCTACAGCGGCCATTTTGAAACACTTTGCTGGGTAGCTCTTTTAAGTGACTGCCAGAGTGCATACCTTTGAGGCCTAACCTGAAATCAATTCAGGGGATGGAGCACATAGTTAGGAAAAATTGACAAGGAGTGTAGGAAAGGTAGGGTGCTTGGCCCGTTCCACGCCCCACCAGTTAACAATTTGAGGGTTTCCCCATTTGGCGAGTGTCGCTTCATTCACTACCTGTCATACCCATACCGAGGAGTTATGTTTTGTTAGTTACACCTCATTTGATCAGGCCATGCAAGTTGTTTGCCAATGTGGGAGGGGGGCGGAATTGGCAAGATGTGACATATAGGCTCCGGTCACACGGGCAGGAAACTGCGGGGGGGAAGCGTGGCTGTTTGCCCCAGGGCAAACTAACGCACGGTTAAGCGATCAGACCTCCTGTGGAGGTCCTGTGGAGGTACCGTGGAGGTTCCGTGGGTAGGGAGAGGTGCCGATCACAGGACACGCCTCCGTGCAATGAAGAAGCGTGCGGTGCGGCAAACGGGTTTTCTTTTTTTGTGTACATGACAAATGCGCATGCTCCATTGGGTGTGTGTGCGCATCCACGGAGACTTGGGGGGGGGGAACCCTTTTTCGCAAGGGGACATGGGCGGGCACCAGATGCCACTGGAAACGCAATCAGACGCCCACCCTTGCCCCGCGGTTTCCGGAAACTAGTACCTCCAAGGTACTAGTTTTTTGCTGCGCGTTTTCGGCGGGAAGCCTCGGTTGTGCCACGGAAGCGCTACGCTTCCCAGATGTTGTGGCACCCAGCTGGGCATTTGTTAGGAATCTGTGTGAGTTCATGAAGGGCTTACACCTACCGCACCATAGGACTAGGGTCACTGAGGGTATAAGAGATGACCTCCTTGTATGGAAAGAATTTTTGGATTCATACAATGGAGTGTCTTTGGAGGGAGGACCTCCTGGTTGAAGCTGAGCTGCAGGTTCCTCAGGCTCCTCTGGCTTTGGACACTGGTGTGCTGAGGCCTGGGGAATGGTTTCTGGCAGGGTGGGTCAAAGACATCACCTTCCTGGAATTTTTTCCAATTGTCATGCCAGTGTGGAGTTGATCTTCTGAGCTCGCCAACCATACAGTCCACTTCTGGTGCAACAATCTGTCCACAGTACATGACTATTTCATTAACATCCAAGTCTCCTAGAGTCATGGCCCTGGTCGGAGCCTTCATGCTCTGGTTCAGATGCCAGTAGAGGTGTGGCAGATTGGCGGGCTGAGGCCGTAAGGGCAATAAGCTTAGCTCTCACCCATTCCACCCGGAGAGCTTATAAAAGGGCGGGTAAGTAGTCCCTGTCCTTTAGGGAGGAAGCAGGCCTGAGACAGGCCTGGCCCATATCAGTGTCCCATTTGATGTAATTTTGTGTATCACTGAGAGGTAAGGGCGTGTCAGCATGCTCCATCAGGGGTAAGCTGCCATCTCTCACTTATGCCAGCAAGGCATCTCAGTACGAGGAGAAGACAGGTGACTTCCATATAAGGAAGACGCTTGAAGGCTGGTCATGGGAGAGTTTTTCTGAGATAGAATTATGCCCTGTGCAGCCCTTATACCAGTATTTAGCCATGCGGGCTGAGGGCGAAGGCTACAAGATGCTACAAGGGATACGTGCAGGATTGCAAAGTCTAATGTTATGTTTAAGTTATTAATGGGGACATGATTGCAGTCTTCAAGTATTTGAAGGGCTGTCATGTAGAAGATGGAGCAGAGCTCTTCTCTCTTGCTCCGGATTGCAAGACTAGATCTAACGGGTGGATATTACAAGGGAGTCATTACTGGCTAAATATCAGGAGAAACTTCCTAACTGTAAGAGTGGGTGAGCAGTGGAACAGTCTGCCTCAGTTGGTGGTGGATGCTCCTTCACTGGACATTTTCAAGCAGAGGCTGGATGACCATCTTTCAGGTATGTTGTAGGGCTAACTTTCGACTATGCTCCTGCAGAGTGCAGGGGGTTGGACTAGATGACCTGTAAGGTCCCTTCCAACTCTAACATTCTATGATTCTATGGGGAAAACTGACAATTTTGTGGCTAGGCATGACTTCTGCTATTAAAATGAATATATTACCAAAACTGATTTTCTTGTTCCAAATGCTACCAACTGATACAGATGAAAAGGTTTTTTAAAATGACAGAAAATGATAAATAATTTTATATGGAATGGAAAGAAGCCAAGAATAAGATTTAAAATATTACAGGACAAAAAAAGAGGAGGCCTGGCAGTACCAAATATTAAATTATACCACCAGGCAACTGCATTGGTTTGGCTCTCAGATTGGATTACAAATGGGAGGAACATTAAATTGGAAATAGCTGACACAAAAGAATGAATCCACAATTATTTATGAATCAAGAAGTCTTTAAAAACTATTCAAAAACAAGACAGCAGTCATATCTTGAGGGATGGATTACTAAGAATATGGTTTCAATGTAAAAACAGAATAAGTCTGTCCACTTCACCATTGACATCTCCAATTAATGCCTATTGCAATGGAAGTACCAAAAAAAAACTGATCACAAAACTTATGAATATATGACAAGACAAGGGAAAATTAAATCCTGGCAAGAAGTTCAGAATGAAGGAAAGAGCATCCAGTGGCTGATATATTACCATATGGTATCCAAGTATAAAGAACAAATACCAAATGAAGGAGGTCACCTAAGAGAGAAAATGGCTTATGAACAACTAATTAAAGGAGACTTAAAACATTTTCTAGGAAAAATATATAAAATGCTATTGCAATATGAAACAGAAACAGTACAAGTGAAAGACTGTATGATTAACAGAATTCTATAGAGAATATTTCTATGAGCCAGTGTGAAAACTTACGACTAAAGAAATTAAATTTACTGAGTCCCAAATATTAAGAGAGAATTGGTATAAAAAGTTTTTAAATGGTATATTACGCCCTAAGAAATTGCAAAAACCAACAAAATTTATAATGGAAAATATTGGAAATGTCAAACTAAAGATCTACTATTGCAAGACAATATTGGATAAAGATCCATGAAGAGATACAAAAGATACTAAAATTCAAGTTCATGATGAAACCGAAAAATATGCTACTAAATGTTTTGCCAAATAATATTACAAGAACATATAGTGAACTATTTAAATATATGGCAATGGCTGCAAGGGTGACATTTGCATTTAAATGGAAGGCAGAAAAATGCCCAGAACTGATGGAATGGAAGAATGAATTAATTGAGTAAATGACAATGGCAAAACTAACTTCTTATTTGCATAATAGATTGAATTCAGAATTTCAAGAAAAATGGAATGTGTATTTTAATAAATAGCTGAAAATTAGGACTAAATTGTTAAAGTGGAGAATGATTAAGGGAGTCAGGCAATACATGTTTGCAATAATGAAATTATAGATATGAAGCAATGAAGAAAAGATAGAAAAAAGCCAAAACAGAAGTAAAAATTTAGTGTATATACAAATAAATTTTATGCAATCGAGTAAGTTCTAATTGACAAATATAATAGATCAGTGTAGGATTGTAGTTTATGCTTATATCTATATTTATGTAAGATGATTGTCTATATGTTTAATTGTAGCAATGTATTGTACTTTTTTGTTTGTAAAAAATTTAAAAAATTTAAATACCAACAAAGTTTAATTCTGGGTATATATCTGATGAAGTGTGCATGCACACAAAAGCTTATACCTAGAATTAATCTTTGTTGGTCTTAAAGGTACCTCAGGACTCAAACTGTTATAGAGAAATTAACGACAAATCATAGACAGATTAGACACAATGGTTTTTCTGCTAGAAACTTATTTTCCAGCCTTTGAAAAGTAATTTTTCCTCAATCACTGTGAAGATGTAAGGGGTGCACATAGGGGCTTGGGCGGGAAAATAGTGGAGTGGATATGAGACAGAGCTTGAAATGAAAAGCTTTTAGCACTAGTGCTTTTGATGTGCATTAGCTACAAATGTTAGAGATCATTTTGAAATGTGAGTCGGTTTAGCTTCTACAGTCAGTTTGCATATTTTGCTTTAAATTTCATAACATATCTAAAAATCCTCAAACGTGTCCTGAAAGCAGTGAATACAACAATGCAATGCAGTTGGCTGTATTACCCACTACAAACAGATCCAAGTACGTAGTCTGAAATAGGTGGCTATGATATTTACAGAGATATTTTTGGTGCAGTGACTGATCTTTTCAGTGTTTGGATCTGTCATGAACATGTGGCAGGAACTGACAATTGTACATACTTTCCAAGGTGTGGTGACCTGTCAGTTTTGTGAGGCTATTAACTATGCCCATCCTTATCTCAAAATCACCTAGTAGAGACTTCAACACTATTAAGCTGAAATGTCACCAACGTTCTTTGGAAACACTGGGGAAGATAAAAAGCACAAATAGGTCAAAGAAAGAATAGTATTTATGCACCATAGAGAAGAATGAGGCTATAATTTACTCTTATATTTAATCCTGTCAGATTGACAGCAAAACTAGTGCTGACTTCAGGCGTGCACAAAACAGAAGTCTTTATAGAAGATCACTACACAGAAATTGGGGTGGAGTTTTTTTGCTGTATGTTTCCGGTGCGCTTCAACAAAAGATTGATGATTTGCATCTCCACACTGAGGGCTCCCTATGCAGTGTGTGATGATGCCCATACCGTTACGGGGGGGGGGGAACAATGGCACGGAGCCAGGATCGCCTGATCAGACCATCCCAATGCCATGGGACTGTGCTGGAGCGATCACACAGGGGAAAGTCTGTCCGTGGCCCATAGCAACCCGTTTGCTACTGGATTTTCCCCAGTGTCTTTTTACTCCACTTCTGCGTCAGAGCAAAATGGGTTGCTGACGGGTGCAGGGCACTTTTCAGATGTTTGCATCTGATCACACCCTTTAAATCCGCTCAGCATTCACACCTATGGCACGGCTAATTGTGCGTGTGATCAGAACCATTTATTTATTTACTTAAAGGATTACTATGCCACATTTTTGCCCTATTCAGGTTCCCCAAGGCAGCAAACTTTTAAAATGAAACACTGAAATACTTCAGACGTTTTTTAAAAAAATAGAATACTAACACACATAAAATATTTAAAACGATGAAATTAAGCATAGTATAAACACATAAAAACACACAAAGAGACAGGAATGCTACTAAGAATGAGTGAGAGCATTCCAAACAAAACATCAAAGTCTTCGCTTGCTGGCAGAAGATAACAATAGAGGAAGACTGGGAAGGTTATCTTAATTGACATTGAATCAGAGGTAGAATGGTATAAAGCTTGATCGGTGTGCTCTGTATCCCAACCCTCTCCCTGACAGATGTGATCCTGAATGTAGTAAATTCAGCACCTGTGAGGGAAACAGGAAAAGAACAGTACCTTTTATTTACCCCCAGGGTTGAGTAATGAGGTGGTTCAGAAAAGAGGATAGAAACTATTTACAGTTGTAACACAGTCTTGCTAAGTTACAGTTGATAATATAAAGGTGCAGAGAGCTATATTTCCCCAGAAACTAGACTCTAAGACACCACACTCTGCTAGCCTATTCTTCTGGAGACAAAATTCTAATTCCACTCCCTTGTACTACTTTTTGCCTGTTCTCACTCAAAAAGCAGATTCTGAGATTTCTGAATGTCTGCTGAGATAGTACCTTTCCAACCTATCACTCCAGAGTTGCTTTAACTCATAAAGAACTGAGAGAGGCTCCTCTTTACCTATCCCTCCACCCTCCACTTCCATCTGGCTCCTTCAGCCCTTCCAGGGATCCTGATTGGCTACTGGCTGCTCTGCTTACATACCAAACAGTACTAAAGGGGAACTTCCCCGCCCTGTTAGCCAAATTGCCTTATTTGATTAATAAATGTGGGGAATTATGACTATTAAATGGCAAAAGGCCTTAATTATAGGATCATAACTTGTGTTTATGGGAATTAGTGTTCCCAGGAATAGACACTGAGGCTGTATAGCTAAAATAGTGATTTCTTTACTAAAGATTCTTCAAGCATACCAAAAAAAAAAATCAAGCATTCACACACACAATACAGAGCTAAGAATATAGAGTAGAAAGGATAGAGACATTTGCATGAGCAGGATTATTGTTGGTGGGGTAATACTTTACCTGTCCAATGAGACGCTTGGATCATGCAGTGAAAAGAGGATAAAATAAGGGAAGGGACCATGAGTTGACCAGCAACACTTGTGGACTGATTCCAAACATGCCTAGATTTGGAACCAACAAGATAGTGTGGGGGTAGGAGAGGCAAGAGCAAGAGAGAGAGCAATGGCAAAAAAACCCTCTTCTTTTATACCCAAAAGTGTGACCTGAGGCAGTGCTGCTCTTGTCACCTGGTCCCCAGGAAATATTAAGAAAACTTAAGATATGAATGGGGGAGAACAGGGGGATTAATGGCTGGGCAATTGCAGGTAATGGTTTGGATAGGAGTGACACCTCTTAGGAGAAAGAGGTGGACAAAGGAAAGAAGGAAGAGTACCAATCAGGTTGCAGACTGGTACTCTGGCTTAATGACTGGGTGCTTGACTGCTGCATTATCTGGATGGATGACAGGAAGGCTGGATCACTGCTTATTGTCTGTTGTTGGGCACATCCTCTTGTCTTAGGCTGGAGAGGGATGTGTGTTTTTCCAGGTGAAGCTAACATATGAAGGTGGGGGGGGTACCTGCATGCTGGAGAGAAGATTCCCTTATGGCTACTGCTCAGGAACATCTGTCTTGTAGCAGAGCATGGCTTCCTTCTCTGGTTGGCCGCTGCATGCATGCATGGGGGTCAGGGCTGCTGGTCTGCATCCTGGCTCTTGTACGGCTGTAGAGGCACAGGGGCAGGAGGCTTCTGTAGTCCCAGGTCCGCATCTGGTTTGGCATGCTTCTTAGGCACAAGGCTCCCCTTGGTCACAGTGCATATTCCATAGTCCAGTATAAGGGCACTTCTCTTGGGGACACAGCTCTGTTCATTGCTCTGGCACACATTTTGCACAGTCCAGCAAAGCAGTCATATTTAAGAGTCTTTTTAATAATGCCATCTGAAGTGGCTTCATGGCAACACACCACCAGAAAGTGCAGGAACTTTGCCCATCCATCACCAAGACACATAAATCTCTCTGAGAAGGTAGTTCCAGAATTTCAGCATCACAACTGAGAAGGCTCTTTCTAGGGTTGCACCCTGTCTAGGCTCAGATTGTGGGGGACAACTGAAGCAGGGCCTCTGAAGATGACTGGAGTGGTTGGGTAGGTTCATATGGGAGTAGGTGGCTACTCCCAGTTTGGTGTAGTGGTTAAGTGCACGGACTCTAATCTGGGAGAACCGGGTTTGATTCCCCACTCCTCCACTTGCGCCTGGCTGGATGACCTTGGGCAAGCCATAGTTCTGATAAGAGCTGTTCTTGAAAAAAGAGCAGTTTCTGTCAGAGCTCTCTCAGCCCCACCTACCTCACAGGGTGTCTATTGTGGGGAGGGGGAGGGAAAGGAGTTTGTAAGCCATTCTGAGACTCCCTTGGGTAGTGAAGGGCAGGGTATAAATCCAATCTCTTCTTCTTCTTCTTCTACTTCTTCTTCTTCTTCTTCTTCTTCTGTTCCATGAAGAATCCAAGAACAAGAAAATCTATGTATTGTCTTTTATTAGATCAACACGGTTGGTCTTTATAAAAGATATTATATTATATTGATTTTGTTCTACTTTTCAAATCATTCAATAAATAACACACTAAGGAATCTTCTATTGAAATGAACCGTTTCTGAGTCCAGATGAAGTAAAGGAACTCTCTGCAGAATTTAAACAGAAACATTGTGCAATAGATAGGCTAAATAGAATGATCCTTTTTTTTGCAGTTGTCACCCAATATATAAAGCCAAGTCACATGTAAATTGGTCATGTTTCATTAGTATCTTCACTGCAACAGAAGAAAATAATTAGCTTCTAATATACTGTATAACAAAATTGCAGGAGTACAAAAGATCAATAAAAGAGTTATTAGCAAGACCTCTCTATCCCATTTTATTGATGTTACTTCAATAAACTGGGCTAAGCTCAAACGAATTCACAATAGTCATGTCCTTCTATCAATCAATTTTCTGTTATCTGGCAAATTTAATTGCTATGACCCAGGTTCTGACATCAGTGCAGGTCAGCTGGCAAAAACCACCTGCTGTCTAACATCATTAGGCAGATATGTGTGTGCATTTACTGGTCCAAAGTCTATTCTTCCTGTTTTACTAGAATCTAGCAGCACTGGTTAAACAGAAAATAAAAGAGTGATTAATTTTTAAAAAAAACCAAATAGGTACCAGACACCTTATCAGGAATGACAAACTAGGCAGCATACCTTAACCTAAATATAAGCCATGAGCAATCAGCAGGCTTGCTGAATCAGAAATAGATTTCACATTTTCATATCCGAGGTCAGATTAAATGTGTTCCTCCTGTATTGATTAATGGTCTCTCTGGCCCTGGTTTTGAGTATGAAAAATCACATCCTCTGGAGTTATATAACATATGAACGCGGAAGATTCCATACAGGTTCTGGCAAAACAAGAGGCTATATTCTTCTATGAAGCTTGCTTCCAAAAAGAGCCTACAGATTTTGTGATTGTTTGTTTAATAGACTGAAGCATAAGAGCTTGAAAGTAGCTGTAGAGAACCTAGACGTTGTCAAGGAATTTATTACCTTGGAATGTCCTACTATGATTGTTTTTCAAATACTGAAGTTTCCAATCATCAATATATCTAATTCTCAACATGGTCTCATTTGTGGATAGTTAAATCCAGAGATTGGGGGCATGGATAGACATTACATGCCCCAGGTTTGCAGAAAAATCTGAAATCTAAAAATCAAAATCAAATGGGGGGGGATAAAGCCCTCCCCTCCAAAATAAAAGGAGCACCTGTAGTTCAATAAATGGATTCCCTCAGTGGCCATTTGTGACAGACTGGGCTGTAAAAGCTCATAAGTGCTGCATAAATGTGACAGATTGTGAAGGGTTAATGCCTCACAGAGCCAGAGAGCCTTGAGTGACTGGCTGTTCAAAGGGATTTGTTTGGTTAGCATCAGTTGAGCAGAAAGACTTGGGAACTGACCACTGAAGAGAAAGTTGGAATTTAGCCCTGACTGAGGAGAGTTTAAGACTGACTGAATAGAGTCTGGCACTGACTGAGAACTGGGAAGGTTGCAAGAAGGAGTGAGAGGATCGGTGAAGACCCCCATTCAGGCCAGGAAAAAGGATAGATCTTCTAGTAGAGAGAAGAGATTCCCTGCCCAGTTGAAAGGGAGATAGCTTTAAAGAGTGGAGTTATCCCTGGTATTCTCAGAGAATGAATTTGGGTACTAGGTAGTATATCCCTGCCTTCTGAAACCTGAGGAGTGAGTTAAGCTCAAGAAAGTATACTAGAGTATTCTAAAAGCAACAGCAGCTAATCCCCTGCAGCTGGGAACCACACCCATCAGGGTTTTGAAAGACATTCCATTCGAAGTTCGTGAAAAAAGAAAAGCGTATAAAGAATTGATTTCAGCCTTGCAGATCAACAAGATTCCATATTCCTGGAATTTCCCAGAAGGTGTCGTGTTCAAATACAGAGATAAAAGGGAAAAAATTGACTCGGTTTTCAAAGCAGAAGAATGGCTGAAGCGGTTCTTTGGAGCGAAAGAAGAAGAACAGCAAGAAGGAGAGGGCGGAGCAGATACTATAGAAGACAGGGACGGAGACCAGGGAGCAACAGGTGGCGAGGCCAAACAAACATACGACCTGCGGCTTAGAGGACCAAAGTAACTCTTTATAAACTTGAGATTTGCAAACAAAGACGAAGATGAAAGAACTCTGAGCACACACAGAAGACGATGGAGAGAATACTAACACGGACTTACTAACTTCCGATTACATTGACTTAAACGAAAAGTTATTTGTTTTGAATACTAATAGGATACTAATTGTTGAGGACCCTCCCTCTTGGGTTTTTAGTTATAGGGTGGGTTTTTATTTACTGTCCTTTATCCTGGGTTAACTTTTCCCTTTCCCTTTTTCTTTTCTGTAGTGTTTAGGTGTAACAAAAAAATAATAAAGCTACCCTGTTCTCAGGGGATTTAAAAAAAGAAAAGAAAAAGAAAGTATACTGGAGTGTTTAGGAAACACTAAAACAAAAGCCTTTCTTCTCAAAGATTCTAAGACTGTGTGAAAAGATTTAGGCCGAGGACAGACTGGCAGTTTGAAGCACGAGGGAGTCGTGGCAAAAAAGACCCGGAACAACTTGTTCCGGGTATTCCCGGTCACACTGCACTGACTGATGTGGGAGCATACCAGGGAGGAGGCGCAAGGGAGCATTTGCACTGTTTGCTCGCCCCTGACAGAGGCGTGGCTGTAAGGCGCGGCTTTCTTTATGGTAATCCAGAGATATGCGCACAAGCAATTGCGGCTTTTGGCATTCACACTTTGTTAGTGCGGGATGAACATGGGATGACTACGTTCTCCAGGGTTTGCTACCACTTTCACCGGGTACTTTTAAAACTCGGGAGGCAAGCACTACAAGACGGGCTGAGTACGCCTGGGGAACGCCTGACAGATGTGCCTGTGTGAACCAGCCCTTTAATCCATTTGTGAAACATTTCTGGCACGTGCCTATCTCGGGGCAAACTGCCAGTCTGAACTGAGCCTTAAGCTCTCAGTTGCTAGAAACATATGAGTAGTCATTTGTGAAAATATTACGGTACCTCCAAGTTCTTACTGATTGACCTCAGACATTTTATCCCTGATTTCATCTGGCCGTTCCCCCTCTATATTGAATAAAATATTTGGTTTATTTTTTTAAAGTTATGTACCATTTCAGAAGTTAAGAGGGTGATCTTGTCTCTTCCCTCAAGTTCCTGTGCTGAGCCAGCATCAAAATAGTGAAAAAGTGAAATAGTGGGACAGCCATATATCTTCAGAAGAAAATAGATAAAGGGCCTACTGAGCCAGAAAGGAAGAGAAAAACAGAGGGAAAATCCTACATCTGAGGGAGGAAAGAGGGTAAGGTTGTCGTACCATTACTAAACAATCACAACAATATTGCCAGTTTCAAGTCTTGGTTTCTGTAAGTAAAATGCAGAGAGAGAGAAGGGACCTGTCCACAGCCGTTTTGGCCTTTGAGGGAGGCATCATCAGGGTGAGGTCTGGCAGCAACCACAACGCAGCTTGCTACCACACAACTTTCTACCTTGACCTCTAAACTGGCAGAGGACTTCCTTCCATTAAAAAGGCATTATATGATCATAGTCATGTTATTTAGAGTTCATGTTAACTCTTTGAAGCTATTACAGTGACAGATTATCATCCATGAGGTCAAAGGTTTGGGCTATTTATTCAAGCTTTAGCTTTAATAGACCCTATCTGTTTTCTTGATTGAATGTGGTATTAGTCAATACAAGCAGATATAAAATCTTATCAGCTATAGAACAAGTTAATGACCCACAGAACATAACTCTACTGAGTTTGTTGCTGAATCAAATCATGCTAATCCTATAGTTTCAATGTTTAATCTAAGGAATGTAATATATCACTCTGTTTCCTTAACCCAGAAAGTGTTTTATATTCTAATACATAGTCCTAGGGTTGCCAAGTCCTATGTTTTCTGGAGGGGGGATTAGGGGGTGTTCCAGGAGGGGGCATGGCCACCCAGTATGATGACATCACACTGCATGACGTCATTATGTCCCCACTTTTCCCCCCTACCATTTAAAGGGAAACTTCCCTTTAAATGGGGGGGGGGAGTGAGGGCCAAATGCTCCTGCCATGAAAGAGGCAAAATCACCTCTTGTAAGGCAGGAGCTGACAGCCCCCCCTTGGGAAGAGTGGGCACCAGGCACTCCTGTCTTCCAAGAGGTGATCTTGCCTCTTGCAAGGCAGGAGTCGATGGCCCCCGCTTGGGAAGAGTGGGCGCCGTGCACCCAATCTCCAAGCGGCATTGCCACTTGGAGATTGGGTGCGTGGGACCCAGTTCCCACCAGCTGCAAGCACTTAAAGGGATCCCTTTAAGTGCTCACAGCTGGCAGGCCCCACATGCCCAATCTCCAAGTGGCAATACCGCTTGGAATTCAGGCACGTGGCCTGCAGCCGCCCTTCTCCCTCCCCTCTCTCAAGAGAGAATGGTGAGGGGTGGCTGCGGGTGTTTGCGATTTGGGGAGGGGCTTCCCTTGTTGACTAGCTGGCCGGGCTGAAGCCCCCCCAAAAGTGGGTAAACCCCACGAGACCAGGAGGTCTGGCAACCTTACTGTTATGTATCATGATGGAACTGTACTTGCGAAAGGACTTTCTAGCGAACATGCAGAATAGTGTAGCTTGGAGCGCATCACAGTAGAAGGTTTGGATCCTAGAATGAACCAATAGGTTGATCTGGATCCTAGTAGTAGCCAATTGGTAAACAATACTCTGTAAATAGCCTATCATGGGATGTGGGGTGTGTGTGGTGTGTTTCATGAATATAAGCAGGGATCTGACCCTGCAAGTTTGTCTTAGTTTTGAGCTGAAACCACTTAATAAACGTGAGCTAATCACTCAATGCATCTAAACCCAGTACATTTCACTGGCGACAAAGGTGGGATACCGATGAGCAAACCTAACCCAACCTCCGGCACCGACTCTGGCACCAGCACCGCACAATGAGCCCCAACCCTCCACACCTTGCATCACTTCCAGGGTCATGGCTGCCACTCTGGGATATTTTCCTGAGTTCGACGCCGCTCACCCCAAGTTATGGGAAACTGGGTGGAGCGCTTAAAATTCTTTGTCAGGTTCCAGGGCATCACCAATGCCGACGAAAAGAAATCGCTCCTGCTCAGCGCCTGTAGCATCACCACCTTATGCCTCGTCCAGAGCCTCATCGTGCCCAAGACCTTGGATGAGGCCACCTATGAGTTGGTCAAGGCACTCATCAACCAGCTCCGCAGCCGCCAACTCCCTGCCTTAACCAGGTCACCCACTTCCCAGCCAGAGGACAGCGAAGAGGGCGTGCCAAACCTCGGAACACAGGAACACAGCAAGCCAGGCATACAGCCAGCACTGCTCCTATAATGTTTGTTCCTAGTGTATTACCTCTGAAGGCCATTGGTAGACCTGTACCCCAAGAACCAGTCTAATCCATATTTAAAACCACATAGGCTAGAGGCAATCACCACGTCATGTGATCAAGAGTTCCATGTATGAATTATTTATTTATTTACTTGCTTATTTATTTATTAGATTTGTATCCTGCCCTCCCCGCAAGGCAGGCTCAGGGCGGCTCACAGTAACAATGCATAAATAACATGAAAATCACATAAAATCTACTAAAAACCATTCAATTATACATTAACAATCATAAGGTGCTGGTGATATTCCTCCATTGTTTAAGATGGTGTACAAATAAGTGCGATAGCGGTCAACAATCATTCTGCTCTCTGGTCTTCCAAGCGTCAAGATTCAAGTGGCGGCACAGGCCAAGTGTCAAGCCAGGGCCAAACTCTGTAATAGAGATTATTGATGGTAATAATAGTGGTGACTCCTCAATTGAAGGCCTGGTGGAAGAGCTCCATCTTACAGGCCCTGCGGAACTGTAAAAGATCCCACAGGGGCCTGAGCTCTTCAGGGAGCTCATTCCACCAGTACAGAGCCACCATTGAGAAGGCCCTGGCCCTGGTGGTGGTAAGCCTGGCATCCTTGGGGCCCGGGAGGTTCAATCAATTTTGCGACCCCGACTGAAGTGCTCTCAGGGGTATATATGGGGAAAATCGGTCCCATAGGTATGTCAGACCCTGGCCATATAGGGCTTTAAAGGTAAGTACCAGCACCTTGAAGTGAATTCGATATGCTATTGGCAGCC
This sequence comes from Gekko japonicus, assembly GCF_001447785.1. Lineage (NCBI taxonomy): Eukaryota > Metazoa > Chordata > Lepidosauria > Squamata > Gekkonidae > Gekko > Gekko japonicus. Next base: position 580,367 of record NW_015159748.1, read on the forward strand.
AGTGCAGTGTCCTTAGCACAGGCTGGATGTGCTCCCTTCTAGGGAGACCCGTCAGCAGCCTGGCCACAGCATTCTGCACTAGCTGCAGCATCTGAATTTGCAACAAGGGCAGCCCCATGTAGAGAGCATTACAGTAGTCTAATCTCAAGGTGACCATCGCATGAATCACTGTTGCCAGGTCATTACGGTCGAGGAAGGGAACCAACTGCCTAATCAGCTGAAGGTGGTAAAAGGCCAACCTGGCAGTGGCTGCTACTTGGGCCTCCATTGTTAAGGAAGGATCCAGAAGCACTCCCAAATTCCTAACCTCTGGTGCTGGCACCAACAGTGCCCCATCGAAGGTCGGGAGTGGGATCCCTACCCATGGACCTCTCCGACCCAGGCACAGGACCTCCATCTTTGCTGGATTCAATTTCAGCCAGCTCAGTCTGAGCCAACCAGCCATGGCTTGTAATGCCTGGTCCAGATCTTCTGGTTTGGAGTCAGACTGTTTGCCCAACATCAGATAGAGCTGGGTGTCATCAGCATACTGGTGACACCCCAGCGCATGCCTCCAGGCAATCTGGGCAAGGGGGCGCATATAGATGTTAAATAACATAGGGGGAAGCACTGCCCCTTGAGGCACTCCACACTCTAGTGGGTGCCTCTTGGACTGCTGTTTCCCTAGTGCCACCCTTTGTCCCCAACCTTGGAGAAAGGAAGCAAGCCATTGCAGGGCAAGCCCCTGAATTCCCATGTCGGTGAGGTGCTGGGTCAGTAACTGATGGTCGACCATGTCGAATGCTGCTGACAGGTCTAACAACAGCAGTACCACCATTCCACCCTGATCCAGATGCCTCTGGAGGTCATCTGTGAGGGCGACCAGTGCCGTCTCCATCCCATGTCCCAGGCGAAAGCCGGACTGGAAAGGATCTAGCATGGAAGTGTCATCCATGAAGCCCTGCAAATGTAACGCCACCGCCCTCTCAATTAACTTGCCCAAATAGGGCAAATTGGATACCGGCCAGTAGTTAGCCAATTCGGCCGAGTCCAGGGATGGTTTTTTAAAGAGAGGGTGGACCATCGCTTCCTTGGGTGTCCCCTGGAACAGCCCCTCTGAGAGGGACTTATTGATAATTTCCCTTAGGGCACCTCGAAACCCCTCATGGCCACCTTTAATAAGCCAGGAAAAGCACAGATCAAGGTTACTCGTGGTTGGACCTACAGTCAGGAGCAATCTGTTAACTTCCTCTAGGCTGAGCGGGCTGAAATGATCCAAGACCGAAATCAAAGATGTGCATGGAGCCTCGAGTTCACTCACTGTTTCAAGTGTGGCGGGGAGGTCGTGGCGGAGTGACAAAACATTATCCACGAAATAGCTCGCAAATGCCTCACACCCTATATCCAATTCCCTAGCATTTGGTCTACCTTGTGGCAGAACAGTTATAGAACAAATTGTTCTAAATAACTGGGCTGGACATGAGCTCGCGGATGCAATCATAACCGCTAAGAATTCCCTCCTGCTGTGCAGCTGAGTGTCATAGGGACCCCTGGCTCCGTATTTAGGGTATTTACAGTGCAGCCCTAAGAAGAATGACACTCTGTATTGGAGTCAATACGTTTAGAACAGTGTAACTCTCCTTAGGATAGCACTCAAAGCATGTTTTATTTTGAGAACGATAGCTGGGCTATGCAATAAGCAAATGGCAACTCTACATTTGCGAAGGATCTTAGTTTTCTGAAAGACTGAAAAATATTCTGTATCCGCTCCACCACTGCATCATTCAAACTATATAAGATAGAATGAGTATCATTACCATTCTGAAGACAAGCTGGTTGTTAGCTTGCAGTGCCTGCCAAGAGATTTATATCATAACACCTTGTCCCTGTGGTGGAAACATATTTGTAAAAGTTTCCTTTGCTAGTACTGTTGTCATAACAATTATGGTTCCTCCCTCTTACAGCTCATCAGACTCCTTTCAGTAATAACATTCTTCCCACATTCAGTTTTCATTTATTCCTTCTAAATATTGTGACTGTGCATGGAATGAAACACGACTGTCAGTAATTATATTGTTTATGGGTATCAGTAATAATAACCAGGCAATTAGTAGTTAGTGATGCTAATTGAGTTCCTTGGCTAATAATATTGCAAATACTTTGCGAGATCTCCTTATTGCCATGCCAATAGCAATCTTCCAGTTGTATTCTTATGTTACTTTAAGCATGTTCTAGGATCTAGCGCCATCGTGGTGGGGTATCACTAGCTGAAGATGGCCTCTGACAAAGAGAAGATCATCAGGCAATTTTTAACATGTTCTGTGGGAGCTTGTTCTTTGACATTATACTAAGAGTTCATGGAGGGTCTTAGACAATTTGAATCACCAATGAACACATAACAACAGGCATGGGTATGTTTAGGTATTCAGCGAATTTAGATTTTTACAAGGGGCAGACCCGCAATACTCGCGGGGGGGGAGGCAGAGGAGGAAGCAGCAGGAGGAGGTAAGTACCCCCCCATCACTCCAGTTCCCCGTCTCCTCCACCCCCCCCTTGATCCCCCCCATTGCCTTTTCCCCCCGGCTCCTCGCTGCTCTCCCCCCCCATCCCGGCACCGAAGCGAGAGCCGAGCAGCTTTCCGCTCG
>NW_015159748.1:583210-587664 GCF_001447785.1 Gekko japonicus
CACCCCCCAGCTCCAAAGCGAGAGCCGAGCAGCTTGTCGCTCGGCCCTCGCTGCTCTCTTTCCCCACCCCCTCCGCAGCAGCGGCGGCGGCGGGAGGCCAGCTACAGAGTGTTCTCTGCGCATGCGCAGGGGACGCTCTGTCAGTTTCGGGGGGATTTAAACATCCCCCCGATATTTTTACAGGGTTTTAGATTTTAGTGCACACCTGGGGACCGCCCCACGTGTGCACAAAACTCTCCCTCCCCTCCAGGTCCCCCCAATGTGTGGAAATAAGTATCCACACACCAGGGGGCGACTTCAGAATTAGATATATAGATTCTTCATTTTTCTCCCTCATAGAGTTCCAAAGTGGCTTGCAGCAGTGTTTCCCCCTTCTCTCCCTAATATTGCTCTCCCAGAAATTCTGAGAGGCAGGCTAGGCCAAGAGCATAGCTGCCCGAAGCTGACCCTACAAACTTGCACAGCAGAGTGGGGATCTGCACCTGATCCTAGTGCAACTACTATGTGAGGCTGAACCAGCTGAACTGCTCTAGTAACTTTGGCCATTTACCACCCACCCCAAAATATGCAAAGATTTGTTAGCAATTTCCACAGATGACAAAATATTTATTAGCCAACATCGTTTAAAAAGGTGAAAAAAGGTCTCCAGGAAACATGAACAAATCTACAATCAATGCTACAACTGTTCAAAAGATGTAATGATATTCATTTTTAAATCATATCTTACAACCTGATTCTATGCATTTTTACTCAGGGAGTCCCATGAGACTTGATCCCAAGTGAGTGTCCATAAAATTGCGGACACAATGGGGATAGCTTATTTTTGAACCTGGTTCAGGTGGCATGGTTTGCCTTAAATTAATTAATTAAGCATAATAAGAGACTGCATCCTCTACCAGATCTTGGGTATCATTAAAGGGCAGCGAGATGTCAGTTATTTAATTTACTGGATATTCATTAGGATATATTTTACTGGGGGAGGAAGTATTGGGTGTTGTTGTTTTTGTCTTGTATACCAAAATGTCATGTGGTATGAAACATTTACTGTCATCATTCAGCAGCTGGAGGGGGGAGCTTTTTCCATTTCCTCGGAAGGGCTAGCTTTATTCCCCATTTTAATTTGCAGCTAAAATTTGGCTACGGTTGAAAATTTTTCTTGGCAATCTTGTGATCTATTTATTAATAATTTGCTGCTTTTGAAAATTTGTACATAAATTTCACTGCAAATATTTGACTGATACTGTGCAAAGATATGTATGAAAACGTTTGGTCCTCCAGATGGAGCACAAAAGCCAAGCGGTATAATCTCCAAGGAAATTGAAACTGTATGATTTTCCAATAGACTCCAGGTCCAAATACTTTCCAAAACTAGGCCTGGCTCATATTAGCCCACTTTGCCAAACAGATTTACCTTTTGGTAGAAGAAGTAGCTGGGAGCGCTTTGTGGGTAGCTTTCCCATTTTCCCTCCTGGGGGGATTTTCCACCCTCATTTCCCATTGCCTGCTGCCACTCAATTCCTGGCAAAATGGAAGGGGCCTCAAATGTGTCCCCAGGACAGTGAGATCACTTCCAGTGGGACCTGAAAGTGATATCATCATGTCCAGTAATGATCAAGGTCTAGTTTAGCTATACAGTTTTGGGTGTCACTTCTGGGCTGAACTGAAAGTAGAGTTGCCTAGCAACTGGCAGGAGACAGAGGATGCAAGGACATGTTTGGAGGGAAGCAATCAGCATCCCCAACACAATGGCATTATTTCTGATAGTACCCAGAAGTAATGTCATTGTGCTGTGGGTGATGTCATGCCTGCCCCTGCTGATGCCATGCCTGCCCTTGCTGATGCCCCTGAGGAGGCACCTGCCAGCCAGGAGCCTGTGGACTTACAGGCTCCTGAGGACAGTACTGCAGCAGAAAGGCAAAGACTGGATCCTGTAGCTGAAAGCTATCTAAGTGGTGAGGAGGATAGAGCCTCCCAGGGAACACCTGCAAGGGATCAGTCTCTGCTGCAGCCCAGTAGTTCATCAGACTCGCCCCCACCTGTAACCAGGCTCCGGAATGTAAGGAGACAGCAGCTGAGAGAGCGAAGACAGAATGCACACATGCGTGCCAGAAGATCTCTCAGCCCTGACTATTGACAGGATCCTGACCTTGCTCCCGGCTAGCTAATGAGTTGATTAGCTAGCACTGTATATCTGCAAGTCTGTTGCCAGCAGTCATTTGTGCTGGCAAATGTTGTTTGTCAGGACCTGAATCCTTGCATCTCTGCTCCAGACCTTGTGGAATTCTTATCGGGTTGATCCTCGGCTTTTGACCCTCGGCTTCGTTGACCTTCGTTCATCTCTGACTTCTCTGGTATCGTGATTTATGATGGACTTGAAACCTTGGTATGTCTGACCCTGCTTTTGGACTGTGATTTAAACCTGTTTGAACCTTGCTACCTGATTTGCTCGGCTTGACCTCGGACTGTTCCTGGACTTTGGCTTACTTACGTCACGCCCCCTGGTCCTGCCGTGACATCCGCACAGATGTGGACATCCCCGTTTGGCTTAACTGGGGTTACGATGGGGGTTTCCCAGGTGGCATGGGGAACCGGCTCTAAAACTCCTGTTGAAATAAGATAAGAAAAATAGGGGCAGAAACAGGATCATGAAGGTCATCTCTCAGAACACAGTACAGTTAGGAGACTCAAGGTTATTAATATACAGGCGGAGGGGCTGGTTGCTCCCAGCATTTTTTATTTTTTGCCAGGTCTGGACCAATTTAGTAACAGGAAGTTCTTCTTGCAGATATCAGGTACTCCTGCCTTGGTCTCTGGTCCAATTTAAATGGCACCTGCCTGCCCAGAACACCAGAAAAGTAATTAGGGACCCTCCTCTTACAACCTTCAGAATGGTATCAGATAATATAGCTTATTTAAATCCACAGAATACCGACATAATAGATGTATCATGCAGTAACCATGAAAGACAATTCACTAGAAAAACAAGCTTCCTGTTGGCTCTATAATCCATGACTCCGAAGGTCAGAAGGACACAACCTTGCTTTTACACCAGCCTTAAGAACATAAAAAGAGATTAGACCAATGATCCATCTAGTCCAGCATCCTGTCATACACAGTGGCCAACCAATTCCTCTAGCACTCGAACAACAGGGCATAGATGCCATGGCCTTCTCCTGATGTTGCCTCTGATGTTGGTATTCAGAGGTTTAGTGCCTCTGAATGTGGAGGTTTCCCTTCCCTTCAGTCACCACAGCTAGTTGCCACTGATAGACCTATCCTACACGAATGTTCCTAATCCCCTTCTAAAACCATCCGCTCCTGTGGCCCCAACTACATCCTCTGGCAGCAAATTCCACATTTTAATCACTCACTGTATAAAGAAGTATTCCGTTTTGTCCATCCTGAATCGACTGCCCATCAGCTTCAGTGGATGCTCTTGAGTTCTAGTATTTTGGGAAAGGGAGAAAAAATTCTCTTTGTCAATTCTCTCCACCCCGTACATAATGTTATAAACCTCTATCATGTCCCCCCTCAGTTGACCCTTTTCTAAACTGAAAAGTCTTCAGACGTTTCTCATCAGGAAAGTTCTCCAGCTCCCTTATCCTCTTGGTTGCCCTCTTCTGCACTTTCTCCAGTCCTGCAATGTCCTTCTTGAGATGCGGTGACCAGAACTGTATGCAGTATTCCAAATGAGGCCACACCATTGATTTATACAGGGTAATTATAATACTGACTGTTTTATGTTCACTCCCTTTCCTGATAATCCATATGTATAGAAATATTGATTTCTAAAAGCCCCTGCCTTCCCCTGGAATGTCTTGCTGATACTCTGCTGTGCTGTATTTCCTGTTGAAGCCAAATTGTGGGCCCCATGGCCTCCTTGCCATGCCATAAACCCACATTCTTCACACTTCCATGCTGGGAAAGACCAGATGGCCTCTGCTGGACAAGCAAAGAGTCACGTACGCAATGAGGTTTGGGGTTTGGGGGCCATGTGACTCTGGGCGTGGTTTTCCAAACTTCCAACCTATCCCCTCAAAGCTACCATGATGACTGAGATTTGGACACACCCTTCCTACTCGCGGTTGGCTGAATGGCCACAGCTGATTGTGACTAGATTGGGGTTTAATTGTCTGGTCCCTTGGAGGAGAGCTCTCTCTCTGTGTTCCTATTCTGTTCTTGCTCTCTCTACTTGCTGAATTGCACTTGGGAATGCTGTCCCAAGTGGAACACAGACCTCCTTTGTGAGCTGAGCACATGGCTGCATGCTCGCACAAAGATGGGATTTCTGCTGAGGACCCCTTGGGTATGGGGTCTAATTTGGACTGTATTCCTGGACATTCTTGGACTATGGATCATCCCTGGTAACTATGCATATCTCTTTAATGTTTAGTGAGGGCCAAGAGCCATAAGTTTCTTGTTTTCAGTAATCCTTGTAGTCTGTGCTAAATTCT
>NW_015159748.1:587894-589009 GCF_001447785.1 Gekko japonicus
CTTCGCCTGAAGGAACCCTTCCAATGGACCCCGGAAGCTGACCACGCCTTCGCCATTTTGAAGCAACGTTTTGCGACTGGCCCTCTCCTGCGATACCCTGACCCGAATCTTCCTTTTGTAGTGGAAGCTGATGCCTCTAGTGTGGCCTTAGGGGCCGTTCTATCCCAGAGAGCGGAACCCTCTCAGCCGTTGCAACCCTGTGCCTATTACTCCCGGCAACTCTCCTCCGCTGAACAGAACTACAGTATCTGGGAAAGAGAGTTACTGGCCATCAAGACCGCTTTCGAGGTTTGGCGTCATCACCTCGAAAGGGCCCGTCATCCAGTACAGGTACTCACCGACCACCGCAACTTGGAGCACTTCCAAACCACTCGCCGGTTGAACCAGCTCCAGATTCGTTGGTCCCTCTTTTTCTCGCGGTTCAACTTCACGATTTCCTACATTCCACAGACGCAGAACCAAAAAGCCGATGCTCTGTCCCGCAAACCGGAATATACCCCTACGCCGAAAACAGAAGCACCCGACACCAGTATCCTACCACCTAACGTCTTCGCCGCGGCTCCCGAACCTGCATCTCTCGCTGAGGACATTCGGGCCAGTCAGGCTACAGACCCTTGGGCTCAACAACGCCTTCAGGAGGTACAACAAGGGGATTCCAAAGACCTAACGGTCAAAGACGGCGTACTCTACCATCGGGACCGAGTCTATGTTCCTCCCGGATCCCTGCGAGTCCGCATCCTGCGCCTCACCCACGATGCACCTCCAGCCGGACACTTTGGGCAACACAAAACTGCTCATCTGCTCACCCGAGACTTTTGGTGGCCCCGGGTTCGGGCCGACGTTGACCGATATGTGAGCACGTGTGATGTCTGCCGCCGAGCCAAGGAGGTTCCTGCCAAGCCCTCCGGCCTCCTACGCCCGCTCCCTGTTCCATCGAGCCCTTGGGAAATCATCTCGATGGACTTCATCGTCGACCTTCCCCGATCACACGGACATTCTTGTATCTTTGTGGTGGTGGATCTCCTCACGAAGATGGCACACTTCGTTCCTTGTCCGAAAATCCCCACCGGGCCGGAAACTGCCCAGCTCTACCTCCATCACATCTTCAGGCTACA
>NW_015159748.1:589234-605895 GCF_001447785.1 Gekko japonicus
TCCATCCAAGCCACCCCATTCGCAGCCAATTATGGATATAACCCCCGCTTCTTCTTGCCCGTTGGACCCCCATCTGACGTTCCTGCCGCAGATGCCAGGATCCAAGAGCTCCATGCACTTCACGAGCTCCTTCGGGAGCAATTACAACATGCCAAGGAAGCCTATAAACGGGCAGCTGACCGCCACCGACAGGAAGGGACACCCTTGAAAGTCGGCGACCTCGTCTGGCTCTCCACCCAGTACCTCCGTGCTCCTGGCCGCTGTGCCAAGCTCAACGCTCGCTTCATTGGGCCCTACAAAATAGACGCCCAGATCAACCCTGTGGCCTTCCATCTTGTTCTACCAGATCAACTCAGGATTCACCCTGTATTCTATCGCTCTCTCCTGCAATTGACAGCTCCTCTGGACCCGAACCGGGACACTCCACCAGCGCCCCCACCTCCTGTCATGGTCGATGACGAGGAGGAATACGAGGTGCAGCAGGTCCTTGATTCCCGCCTCCATAGGGGTGTCCTGCAATACTTGGTGGACTGGAAGAGCTATGGTCCTGACGATCGACCCTGGGAACCTGCCTCTCACCTGCATGCCCCGGACTTGGTTCGGCACTTTCATACAGCCTACCCGGACAAGCCTGGCCCTTTCGATGAGGGGGGGCCTGAGGGGGGGGATAGTGTCATGCCTGCCCCTGCTGATGCCATGCCTGCTCTTGCTGATGCCCCTGAGGAGGCACCTGCCAGCCAGGAGCCTGTGGACTTACAGGCTCCTGAGGACAGTACTGCAGGTGATGCTGTAGCCTGACATGACTTTTGGGTCATGCTGGAAGTGATGTCATCACACCAGAAAAGATTATTGCCCCCAGTTCTCCTGGGAATTTCCTCCCAGTGCCCATCTTGCTATCCTATACTAGCAACCCTAACTGGAAGTCATGACATTGTGCCAGGGATGCTGATGCTGCCCCTGGCAATCTGGAAGTCCATAGCCCCCCACCGGTTGACAGGCCATGCCTGGACAAATGCATACCATTGTTTTTATACCATTCGCAAGATGTTGGTCCCATCTTACAGCAGAGGCCCAGCAATCAGCCATGGCTGGGACTTACCCCATTGCTGCTTTTGTGGGCTCCCGGGCAGGGGAGAGTGACAGGCAGCCATGCAGTCTCCAGCCTGCTGGCCACATGGCCCTGTTCCATAAACTGTGGCTTGCGTGTCCCCAGGTCCGATTAAGAACAACACGAGTGAAGTCTCAGTGAGGAAGAATTATTAAATATTTATTGCAATAAACAGGAAAACAGTGCTAAGCAATAAATTGCCTGCAAAATCCATCTGCTTTCTGGTTCCAATAAGGAAGAACATAAGGTTTTATACCTAAAATTACATAAGCAAAGGTAATAGCATGTAGAAATATTCATTCGTTACAAGTAAAAGTGCATCATTTGAGCTGGCATACATTCATTGGTTAACTCCAATAAGGGGTATTGTTACATTGTATCTTAATTGTTTACTTGACAAGGAACAAAGACCATAACCAGGGGTCTTTTGGGGCCGGAGCGCACCGGAGTGCCGCTCCAGCAGCCCGCATGGTGGCAAGCCCCGCCCCCGGGTCCCCGGAGCACGTGCAGAAGCGCTGTGGCTCCGGGGAGGCCGGGAAAGCCCTACTCCCGGGTCCCCCGTGGGAGGCCCGGAGAGTCACATCCTGAGCCCACGTGGGAGCGCTGCGGCTGGGGGAGGCCTAGAGACCCCCGCCCAGGGTTCTCTGAGCCCGCACGGGAGCGCTGCAGCTCGGGGGAGGCTATGAGAGCCCTGCCCTCGGGCCTCCTGGGCCGCACGGGAGCGCTGCGGCTGGGGGAGGCCCAGACAGCCCCACCCTGGGTCCCCTGAGTCCGCGTGGGAGCGCTGTGGCTCGGGGGAGGTGAGAGAGACTCGCCCCCGGGTCCCTCGAGCCGCGTGGGAGCGCTGCGGCTGGGGGAGGCCCGGAGAGCCCCGCCCCCGGGTACTCCGAGCCCGAGCGGGAGTGCTGCGGCTGGGGGAGGCCTGGAGAGCCCCGTCTCCAGGTTCTGCGAGCCTGCGCGGGAGCACTGCAGCAAGGGGGACACCCAGAGAGCCCCATCGCCGCATCCCCCGAGCCCGTGCAGAAGCACTGTGGCTTGGGGGATGCCGGGAGAGCCCCGTCGCTTCATCCCCCGGCCTGCGCAGGAGCGCTACTGCTCGGGGGATGCCTGGAGAGCCCCGTCGCCGGCTTCCCTAACCCCCGCTTAAGCGGTAGTAAGGGATCCGCAGGGGTGGGGGTGGCAGAGGCTTGATGGGGGGTGGTGGGAGAGCCTCTCTTTTCCTCCTTTCCTTCTCTCCTTTCCCTCTTTCCTTCCTTCTTCCCTTCTCTCTTTCTTTCCCGCCTTCTTCTCTTCTCTTTTTTCCTCCTTTCCCTGTTTCCCTCCTTCTTCCCTTCTCTCTTTCTTTCCCTCCTTCCTTCCTTCTGTTTCTTTCCTTCCTTTTTTCCTTCTCTCTACTCTCTCTCTTTCCTTCCGTCTTTCCTCCTGTGGCCCAACTGTAGTGAGAAGGGGTTTAAAGATTAAACCCCTTCTCTCTTCGCACCCCCCAGCTGGGGAAGGGGAGGGGAGGCTTTTGAAGATGCCTCCCCCCCTTTTGCTTCCCCTTCTGCCATCACTTCTGGTGATGTCAGGGGGCGTGGCATATGCTAATAGCCCAGTAGCTCATTAGCATACCATATGCGAATGAGCTCCTGCAGCTCTTTTTCTACGAAAAGACCCCTGACCATAACCAAGAACTTTCCATAACCAAGCAAAAAGACTCACCCTTAAATAAGGGTAAGAATTACCCCCTCACCCAGACTCTTTGGAACCTAGTATCAAAATGTAGGTAGAGTATATGAACCATTCACCAGAAGTAAGGCAAAGAAGCTGTGTAGATCTATTCATTTCCCATCCCATCCTCCCTCACCCTATTAATGCTACATTCAAGGCCCATTAGCATTTCCAGACAGCTGCTTCAGCCAACAGTATAGATAAGGGAACAATGTTTACTTGTCTTGCTTGCACAGGCCTGGCTTATACTCTAACCAGAGAAGAGAAACAGGGCATAATTTTTAATATTCAGACTTATAAAGGCAAAGGTGTCAAATCATAAAATAAAATAAAATTAATATGACAATTGAATCATCATTCTCTTGTCAGTGCCACAGCTCAGTGGGGCATGGGGCCCTGTGGTGGTGGAAAGATGGACCATGTGTGTGGGCTTGCATCAGGTAGTGTGAGGCTGCAGGCAGTCCAGGGATGCCTTTGAAACATTCAGCACGTTTATCGAATGGACAGTTAAGGACCACGCAAAATGCCCACACATCACCCATTTTCTAGATGACTTCCTAATTGCAGGCCCTGCCAACTCCTCAGCTTGCACTGATCACTTAGCCAGTTTTCAAGGCACAGGATAAGATATGACTGAGGGCCCCAACCACACAGTTAACGTACTTGGACATCAGGCTTACCAACCTCCAGGTGAGACCTAGAGATCTCCCGCTTTTACAACTGATCAGCTGACAGAGATCAGCTCCCCTGGAGAAAATGGCTGCTTTGAAGGGTGGACTGTATGGCATTGTACCATGCTGAGGCCCCTCCCCTCCCCAACCCCGACCCTCTCCTGGCTCCACCTCCAAAGTCTCCTGCTCTGTTCCAACCCAGACCTGGCAACCTTATTTGACATACAACTTAATTTGGTTCAGGGCACTTTGTGCCTCCCTGAAGATAAGTTTGCATCCCTTACTTCCATGCTGCGGTGGGTTATCAACTGCCAAAAATGCACCCTGAAAGAAATACAAGCCCTACTCAGCCACCTTAATTTTGCCTGGCCACTCTGGGGCTCTGGGCCCCTCATCACCATGGCTTCCTAATACTTGCCTGATCTGGTTCAGCCTCCTAGAGCATTGCGAGTGGCACAGGGCTATATCACCTGACAGGGTGGACTTGGCTAGGCGAAAAACATGCAAGGCTATGGCCCAGGTTGTTGAAGTGTTGGGTGGTTGTGTCATTGACCATCCAGATATCAGTTACAGGCAACCTGCCCTCTACAGGGTGATGGGGATGCACTTATCTGAATGGGACATGGATAGGATCCAAGCTCGTCTTGCCCATTCTCCCTTCCCCTTTTGACTTCATTTATCCCAAGACTTCACCAGAATTTAGGTCAAGTGTCTGTTTTCAAAACCAGGAATGAGTGCTACAATTTGGGAAGAAAAATACTTCTGAGAATGTGCAGAGAACTCATTCACACACATAAGCCTGTGTGAGGTAACCTGATTCTGAATACATGGGAAGTTAAAGTAAAGTACTGTCAAGTTGCAGCCAATTTATGGTAACCCCAGCAAGGGGTTTTCAAGGCAAGTGGTTTGCCACTGCATTCCTCTTCAGAGTCTTCCTTTTGGGTCTCCCTTCCAAGTACTGACCCTGCTTAGCTTCCAAGATCTAACGAGACTGAACTATACCATGCTTAGGTAGGGTTTTCTTATGTATAAGGGCTAAATGCATAACCTCTTCCCTCCAGGGTTATTTTTGGGCAGAAACGGACAGGAACGGAGTTCCGGCTGGCTCCTGAGTTGGCCACGCCCAGCAGGAGTTCATTAGCATAACAGGCCACACCCAACAGCAGAAACTCATTGGAATTGGCTACATTAGGGGTGTGTGGCCTAACATGCAAAGGAGTTCCTACTACAAAAAACCCCCCTGGGTTTTGACAACAAACAATTCAATTCAAATACCTTTTATTGACAACAAACAAGATAAACACAATAAGAAGCAAAAGGTGGGTGTGGCTGGATGATCACACTTCTGGTAACATGGGGGTATGGCCTAATATGCTAATGAGCTGTACTATCAGGGGTGTGACCTAATATGTTAATGAGTTTGTGCTGTTGGGTATGGCTTATTATGCTAATGAGTTCCTGCTGGGCTTTTTCTACAAAAAAAGCCCTGCTTCCCTCTACCAAAACCAAAACAAAAATCCATCAATCAGTCCCTGGTATTCTCTCTCTATTTCCCCTTTTCCTTTATTCCAGCATCACTTCACAAAATAAAGATGTGGTTTTCAAAAATAACTTACTAGGCCTTTATATTTTTAGTCTTCATCTTGATGTGTTATCAATAAATTAAGACGTGCAATGCTGAACACAGCTCTTTCTTTGCCAAACTCTCCAGTCCTCCTTCCCCTATCTTGTAGACTTCCGCAGCATTTCTGCCTGGCTTCTCTGGTCTGATCAGACGAACCTGTGAAGGAAGTAGCCAACAGCAAAAACATCTGATTGACATTAAGCATTGAGGCGTTGGGGAGGAAATCTCAGGGGGTGTGTGCATATACAAAGATGCATATAAAAGAATGTATTTTGTGCCAGTATCTTTGCATGCTTCAAGAGAATCGACAATTAGTTTGGAGACAGTGGCTTGTATTCTATCATTCTACTCAGCAAAGCATGAAGCCTTTCTCCAACCTAAGGAGGCTTTCCTCGAGTGGAAATGGCTCTTCCTCTCACAAAGAGCCCCTTCTGGTAGAGGAAGACACTTTCAGCCAGAGAAAGACTGTGCCAGAGTGGCAGTATACAAACCACTAAATCCAGGCCTGGTTTACACTAGGACTGATACCAAATGTTCTGACGCTTGATTCATATTGTAAGTTGAAATTTCACTTATTATTTAACAGTGCTAAGGTGTTGTTGTTGTTGTCGTCGTTCAGTCACGCAATCGAGTCCGACTCTTTGCAACCCCAAGGACCACATCACGCCAGGCCCTCCTGTCTTCTGTCGTGCTCCGAAGTTTGCTTAATTTCATGTTCGTTGCATCAATAACACTGTCTAACCATCTCATCCTTTGCCGTCCCCATCTTCTTTTGACCTTCAATCTTTCCCAGCATCAGGGTCTTCTCCAGTGAGTGCTCCCTTCTCATTTGGTGGCCAAAATATTTGAGCTTCAGCTTCAGAATCTGGCCTTCCAGGGAACAGCCAGGGTTGATTTCTTTTAGGATTAACTGATTTGATCTCCTTGCAGTCCAAGGGACTCTCAAGAGTCTTCTCCAGCACCATAATTCAAAAGAATTTATTCTTCGGCGCTCGGCCTTCCTTATAGTCCAACTCTCACAGCCATACATTACTACAGGGAATACCATTGCTTTGACCATACAGACTTTTGTTGGCAGGGTAATCTCTGCTTTTTATTATGCTGTCTAGGTTTGAGTGCTAAGATAGAAAATAGCAAATAATTGTATAAAGCTGCTGTTAAAACTGACACCTGGTTTTGCATACATGTGGCAAATGGTGTTCAAATGCTGTAATAATGGCAACAACAACAAATTAACAACAATGTAAAAACCAGCAAATAACACAGATAAGACAAAAATGCTCACAACAAATACATATGAAAAAATAACAAAATGAATAAAGACATTCATACATGCAGTTCACAAAACAAGAAGCTTTTAGCTCTAATCACAGTATACATAAAACTTTGGGAGATAGTTTTGATATTATGCCTGTTCTGGACTTCATTCATCAAAAGTGCATACAGTACAGAGGAGGTGAAATAAACACATGTGAAAACTCTTTTTCAGTTTGGAGAGGCAAAATCAAAGATTATTTTTAATAACTATGGTGCAATTAATTTTTATAAGTTTGGCTTGGCACACTGATTTGTAAAACCTAACCATTGGACATAAATGATGCTTTGGCAAGTCACGAGACAGGTTTCCTCATTTATTTCATTAGAAATTTTTACCCCACCTCTCCAGGAACCTGTGCAAGGTGGCTTACAAAATAAAATAAAATAATAAAGAATAAACTTTAAAAGGTACTTGGTAAAATCCAGCCTCAAAAAAAGTTCCAGCCCAGCATAAAAATCTTAAAAATCATGTGTCTGTTAATCATAAAATCATAAAAAACACAACAGACAGAATAAGTTTCCCAGATAAAATAGTGTTTTAAAAAATCAACCCCATAACTAAAAACGAAAGTGTTTTGGCCTGGCAGCTAGAAGAAAGAAACGTAGGCACCTGTTGAGTCTCAAGGGGAAGGATATGCCACAAACGAGATGCCACTACCGAAAAAGCCCTGTCTCTGATTGCCACCCACCTTTGAAGGTGGGAGCTCAAAAGCAGGGCTTGCGAGGCAGATCTTAACTGGCAGGCTGGACAATATGGGAGGAGGTAGCCCTTTCTGAGGCCTTTGTATGTGTGTCCTATAGGAAGCCCAGTCATAGGTGTTTAATAAGGGATTTTCCAATGACAGCACCTAATCAAATTCTATTCCTGGAATTATTAAAAATTGCCAGTAGCAACTAAATATGGAGCAGTAGCAACTAAATAAATCAATCTAAAATAATTGAGGCCATACTGAAAATCCTAGTCCTGTGTTTTTAGAATTCATTGATCCTCTTTGAGTCTGTCAGAATGATGCCTTAGCCATTCTGTTTGGTAATACTTGCCAGCGTTGCAAAATGATTCATGCTGCAGGTCATTTTTTTTCCATTCTAGGTCTAAGTTATAGAATTACATCAGCTGCAGGAGATTAAAAGGTAGATTTTATTTACTGTAATATATGCCCTAGGCATTTACTGGCTATTTCCATGGCTTTTTAAATGCCCGTAGAGAAACCTACGTAGCAGTAGTAAATAAAGGATGCATTAATACGCACAGCTGTGGTTCATGCACAGTTGTTAACAGACACATTTGGAGTGCGTGGGAGAGGGCGCTGAAATGGCTACAACACTCTGAGCAGGCAGGAAGAAAGAATCCAAAGGGGCATGACAGACTACTTAACTGGCAATTTGAAAAAACTGACATAAAGCATAAGAACAACCGTAACAATAGAGGAAGCAGGGTGGCCCAAGGGCAGCTTGTGAACCCCTTATGATAATGACGATTACTACTATTGCTGCTACTATTACTATGTAGGGTTGCCAACTTCCAGGTGGCACCTGGAGATCTCTTGCTATTACAGCTGATCACCTGATGACCAAGATCTGTTCCCTTGGGGGGGAATGGGTGCTCTGGAAAATGGACTGCATAGCATTATACCCTAATGAGGTCCCTCCCCCGCAAAATCCTGCCCTCTCCAGGCTCCACCCCCCAAAAAACTCCAGGTATTTCCTGACCCAGAGCTGGCAATCCTATATACCATTTTTCCACAGAACAAGAGGAGGAGGAGATTGGATTAATACACCGCCCTTCACTCAGAGTCTCAGGGAGGCTTACAAATGTCTTTCCCTTAAGAACATAAGAGAAGCCAATGTTGGATCAGGCCAACGGCCCATCCAGTCCAACACTCTGTCACACAGTGGCCAAAAATACCAGGGGCCATCAGGAGGTCCAGCAGTGGGACCAGGACACTAGGAGTCCCAACACTATTGACCCCCTCCCCCCAAGCACCAAGAACATAGAGCATCACTTGCCTCGGAGTCCCTATCTATAAAAGTAAAGGTTCCCTTGCTTGAAAGCCAGTCGAATCCGACTCTAGGGTTGCAGTGCTCATCTGTTTCAAAGCTGAAGAGCCAGCGCTGTCCGAAGACGTTTCTGTGGTCATGTGGCCGGCATGACTAAAAACCAAGGCGCACGGAACACTGTTACCTTTCCACCAAAGTGGTACCTATTTATCTACTTGCAATTGCTTGCTTTCGAACTGCTAGGTTGGCAGGAGCTGGAACTAGAGACGGGAGCTCACTCCGTCTTGCGGCAACCGGGTCTCGAACTGCTGAACTAGTGACCTTCCACAGCCTGCAGTTCAGCATCTTAACCACTTGAACCACCGCAGCCACTGATGGACCTTGATGGACCTCTGCTCCATATGCTTATCTAATTCCCTCTTGAAGCTGTCCATGGTTGTAGCCGCCGCCACCTCCTGTGGCAGTGAATTCCATGTGTTAATCACTCTTTGGGTGAAGAAGTACTTCCTTTTATCTGTTCTAACTTGACTGCTCAGCAATTTCATGGAGTGCCCATGAGTTCTTGTATTGTGAGAAAGGGAGAAAAGTACCTCTTTCTCTACCTGCTCTATCCCATGCATAATCTAATAAACCTCAATCACATAATCCCTCAGCCATCATTTCTCCAAGCTAAAGAGCCCCAAGTGCTTTAACCTTCTTCATAGGGAAAGTGTTCCAACCCTTTTATCATTCGAGTTGCCCTTTTCTGCACTTTTTCCAAAGCTATAATATCCTTTTTAAGGTGTGGTGACCAGAACTGCACACAGTATTCCAAATGAGGTCGCACCATTGATTTATATAGGGGCATTATGATATTGGCTGATCTGTTTTCAATACCCTCCAATGTGCATCATTTTGCACTTGGCCACATTGAACCCCATTTGCCACATTGAAGCCCACTCACCCATCCTCGACAGATCCCTTTGGAGTGCCTCACAATCCTCCCTGGTTTTCACCACCCTGAACAACATCGTATCATCCGCAAATTTAGCCACTTCAATGCTTACTCCCAACTCCAAATCATTAATGAACAAGTTAAAAAGCATCGAACCGAGTACTGATCCCTGCGGTACCCCACTGCTTACTACCCTCCACTGAGAAAATTTCCCATTTATACTCACTCTCTGTTTTCTATTAATTAGCCAGTTTTTGATCCACGAAAGGACTTGTCCTTTTATCTCGTGATTTTTGAGCTTACTTAGGAGCCTTTGATGAGGAACTTTATCAAAATCTTTCTGGAAGTCAAGGTAAATAACATCTATTGGGTCCCCCTTGTCCACATGTTTGTTCACCCCCTCAAAGAACACTAACAAGTTAGTGAGATAAGATCTTCCCTTACAGAACCCATGCTGTCTGCCTCAATAGTTTTTGTTCATCAATGTGCTTACTAATTCTTTCCGTAATAACAGTTTCCACCAATTTACCCGGTATCTACATCAGACTGACTCCTCTGGAACCCTTTTTAAAGATGGGAGTGACATTACCTACCTTCCATTCTTCAGGAATGGAGGCAGATTTTAATGAATGATTACATAGTAGTTTAACATCTGCAAACATTTTCACACAATTTTGTTGCAATGTATTTACACAGTTTTTATTGCATTAATTGCAATGTTTATTCTAAGTACTAAACTGTTTTTATTGTGTTTAAATATATGTCTCAAGTGAGAAACACATACCATAAATGAAGTAAACAAATCTGTTAAACATAACAAGGGCAGGAATCCAGCTATATTTCTGATCATGATGCTACATCAGATGTGTATGTTCATTTATATGAAATATTCATATCCTTTCCTTCCAACAAGCTCAGGACAGTTTACAACAACAGTCCCTACTGCAACTAAGGTTCCCATACACCAAGAACAAACTAGGGTTTTCTTGGGGGGGGGGAGGTTGTTCTCTGTGATCAATTAAATCCCCCCCCCAGATTTCTTTGAATTCAGTGGTTCATGTTTGTACAACAGCACAGTTTAGGATGCATAAGTAGGTACAGATGGCCTCATGGTATCAAGCAAGTGTGGTATGGTCTCTACTAGTCCATGCTGAGGCATAACAAACAATATTGGCATTTTGCTCTTGGTGCAGAACCCCCAAACATCCGAGGGGGGGGGAGAGAAGGTTCTTTTCCTATCTCTTCTAACACTGCAGAGAGCCTGGGGGAGAGTGAATGGGGCAATCTTGGCTTTCAAAGCAGGATGCAGCTGTAATGCTTGCTGCAGTAGAGATTGCGGTGTGTGGAAGAGAAGTGGAGAAACTTATTAATTTGGGTGCATGAATAATTCAGCTATTCGGAGGATGCCTACTTACTTCCAGCTGCTGTTAAAGATAGTCCCTGCTTTTAAAAAAGATGTTTAAATTGTTTTTGAAACTTTATGCCAAGGCTTTTCATGGGCCTGCATTGTGCTTGTTCATGCTCTTAGCAACGCCGCCTGTCTGCATGGAGTGCCTCCCCCACAAAAGACATAAGAGCCTGGATGCCATCCCCAGGGTTATCCCTGTAATCTTCTCACAGCACGAAAGGGATTTATTTGATGCTCTGTTTCATTGCACTAATTCAATTTAAAAGGGATGAGCAGGGAGGGATGAAGGCCTGTCTTTCTCACTTCGTGTTGCAAAGAGTTAATTTGACAGGGGAAAGAATGGGCATAATATCCAGCAGTCTATTATTTATCATACATCTATGATCATTTCCAAGTGAGATCCCAGAGATCTTCTCCACTACCTCAGGATCTCTACTATCATATACATATTCCAAAAGTCATTCAAATCAACTCTGAACTGATGGTTAACAGTTTTTGGGGGGGTGTTTAATTATAAGATTACAACACAGAGGAGAGAAATGGAATATTCATGTGTATACATGTAAAAAGGAAAGGGGGAAGAGAGAAAGGAGCTATTTGTATGTAATGTGCTGGAAAGAGGAGTAGACAGGATCTCTGCTTCCAGGATAGGGTTGCCAGCCTCCAGGTGGGGCCTGGAGATCTCCCGCTTTTACAACTGATCTTCAGCTGACAGAGATCAGCTCCCCTGGAGGAAATGGCTGCTTTGAAGGGTGGACTCCATGGCATTGTACCATGCTGAGGTCCCCCCCCCAAATCCTGTCTTCTCCCAGATTCACCCCCAAAGTCTCCAGGTATTTTCCAACCCAGACCTGGCAACCCTATTCCAGAAATGCTGCTGAGTGTACAAGAAGAAAGTCTGCCTGTAAAATTGTTTAAGAGAAAGGAGAAGGGAGAGGAAGAAGGCTGCAATGAGTAATTTCTCTATTTCAGCTAGCGCATTTCCTTGAAGTCATTGGTTCATTAACCCACCCTTAAGCTGCAACAAAAAGGCCAATTAGTGCTGTAATGATTGTTGGAGAGTGCCTTGGAATCACAATGGTAGCTATGTTACTCCAAATGGCATACTGAACTACAATGATCAAAACAGTTCTTCACAAAATACATCCGGGTAGCAGTGTGCGTGAACAAGTTCTTGGGGGTAAGGGTGGACTATAAATTAAATATGAGCAGCCACTGTGATGCGGCAACAAAAAAGGCTAATGCAATCTTACATAAGAACATAAGAGAAGCCAATGTTGGATCAGGCCAATGGCCCATCCAGTCCAACACTCTGTCACACAGTGGTCAAAAATACCAGAGGCCATCAGGAGGTCCAGCAGTGGGGCCAGGACACTAGGAGCCCTCCCACTGTTGCCTCCCCCCCCCCAAGCACCAAGAATACAGAGCATCACTTGCCCCGGAGTCCCTATCTTTACCTTGTGGCTAATAGCCACCGATGGACCTCTGCTCCATATGCTTATCTAATTCCCTCTTGAAGCCGTCCATGCTTGTAGCCGCCACCACCTCCTGTGGCAGTAAATTCCATGTGTTAATCACTCTTTGGGTGAAGAAGTACGATCTTGGGGTGTATCAACAGAGGCATAACATCCAGATCACAAGATGTCATCATCCTGCTGTACACTGCATTGGCCAGCCACACCTGGAGTATTGTGTGCAGTTTTAGAGGCCTTACTTCAAAAAGGATGTGGACAGAATGGAGTGGGTGCAGAGGAGAGTGATGAGGATGAGCAGGGGCCTGGAGACCAAGCCCTATGAGGAAAGGCTTGGGAATGTTTAGTCTGGAGAAAAGGAGGTTGAGGGGGGACATGAAGGGCTGTCACTTAGAGGAGGGAAGGGAGCTGTTCCTGTTGGAAGGTTTAAATTAATGTGAGAAGATACTGGCTGGATACTAGGAAAAACTTTTTTACAGTAAGAGTTGTGAAACAGTGGAATCAGCTGCCTTGGGAGGTGGTGAGCTCCCCCTCACTGGTAGTCTTTAAGCAGTATCTGAACAAACACTTATCAGGGATACTGTAGGCTGATCCTGCATTAAGCAGGGGGTTGGACTAGATGGCCTGTATGGCCTCTTCCAACTCTGAAATACTTTGATTCTAAAGGGCTATTTTGCTGCCCAGTATAGCTTTATTCAGCTTCTCCACTGTTTTCAGTCTACCTGTTCAAAAAAAATAGACCCACTGACATTCAGCAACCTTCTGAGGGAAAAATGGGGAGACAGCTGGGATCCTGCTGGGATCTGGAAGATACAAGTTCCAGTCCTCATTGTGCCATGAAGCTCAATAGGACAGCCACTCTCTCTTAGCCTAACCTATCTCACAGTATTGCTGTGAAGGTAAAATGGAAGAGGGAAGACCAATGTGTACTGTGCTCAATGGAGGAAGGGTAGGATAGAAATGTACTACATTAATAAAAGTATGTCTGGATTCTGTCACAAACTGACTATTCTACTTTCCTGCCAGCTGTTAGGAGTTCAGATAGGCTGGATGACAAGAGCAGAGGTGAGTTACTGGTTGGACGGGACCGAAAACATTAGTTGCTTCAACTGGATGGTTGCTTAATCAACCTCCATTATGACCAGCTGGAATAACTGAAGTACCAGCAGCAATAAAGTAGAACATTTCTGTTGGGACTAATGTAAATGCAATGCTAAGCAAAACAAAGAACTCCCCCCTTCCTCCATGAGACATGGAAAGGACGCAGAATCCCATTGAAACTCTGCTGCAACTAGTGCTGCAACGTGTGCTTCGTGAGCACCCCAGAATGGCTGTGGGTCTCTGGCACCAAACTAGGCACACACAGCTATTTCACACTGATCATAGGACACTTTTAGTGACACACTGAGCCCATGCAAAGCCGCACAGAAGTTTCCCCACTCTCCAGCACAGCATTGATAATGGGCCGAAGGCGTTGTGCTTGGAGATGGGAAAGCTCCATTCAAAGCCCCACTCACCTGTTTTCCATTTGCAGGAAGTGGGATTACCAAGTGTATTTATTATTTTTAATTACATATGTATCCCATCTTTCTTCGCAGGCTTCCCAAGTGCTTACCTTGATTCGGTGGGGGACACAGACGTCCTCGCAGGATCATTCCTGTGGGGACAACAGATGCGCTGCACCATGCCATCGCCAGGAAGTGACGCTGGGCGACGCTCTGGCAATGGGGTTGGAAACTCAATGGTACCATCGAGTTTTCAGTCCATGTAGGCTTCTTATTGTATTCTACTCTTCTGGAAAATAAAGAAGCAAGCAGATGGAACACAGGACCCTTTGTTGAAGGCTCTTGTCTTTTGTTTTCACATTCATCGCTGATACCTAACAGTTGCCAGATGATGCAAACAGGCACTTCCACTTGTTTATCTCAGCGTTGAAAAGTCGTTAAGCTCACACAGCTATTTAATTATTTTCCGCAAATACAATCATACCGGAAATAGTGACATGAGAAAAATGGATTGCAGTATGGAGTTTTCAAACTTTTCATTGTCTAATTAGTATTTCATTGGCACGGCTTCAGACACATATTGAGGGTGTCTTCCCAAAATCGTTGCTTTTAGGCAGCAGTTAATATGTGCAAATTATGTTTCCACCTGCCAATATGCTTGTGCTGTGTTGAGATAGACGTCTGAAAGTGAACTATACTGTCTTCATAGCATTCATACAGATAACTCAAATGACTGAATAATCTGTGCAAAGGTCTACAAGCACTATTCTAATCTTGCAAACATTTCCAAGAGCCAATGTGGTCTAGAGGTGTTGAACTAAAATCTCGGAGACTAGGATCAAAGCAGCATTTAGCTAGAAAGCACATTGGATAAAGTTGAACCAGTTCCAGTATCTCAGCATGACCTATCTCAAAAAGTTGTTGTGAGGGCAACATGGAAGAAGGGATGACCACATGAACCCTAGCCTCCTGAGCTCCTTGCTAGCAGGATGAAATGCTAGAAGATACATAGACTTCCTGAGCTTTAACCACACATCTAGTTCTGTTAGCAGGACTGGAATGTGAACAACCTGAGTGTCCATATTTTAGTATTTAAGCAACTATGTCACAGTTAGGGATGGGCACAAACTGAAAAAACATAGGTCGGTTCATGGTAGGCTCTGTTCACAAACCACGCACTATCGTGAACTTTTAGCTGCCTCACAAACCAGTTTCATGGTGAAATAAAAGACTGATCCAGTTGCATACCACACTTTTCTCTCCCTTCTACCTTGGTCATGCTTTATTTGGACCTTAACAGTTCCCTTACAACCATTTCTAGAGGCTGAAGCTTCATTTAGATTTTACTGCACTCATCATTGGCATGGAAGGAATTTGGATTTTTGCCTTCTCTTAGCAAGGTGTTTCCTGCAGTTAGCATTTGGTAGGTTTTGTTCAATGTATTTGTCCAGACTCCTGCAGTTAGCATTTGGTAGGTTTTGTATTTGTCCAGCCTGATGAGTGGTCATTGGCAAGGGGAAATCATGGCAGGGGAATGATCGGAGATAGGGCATCAGCCCATTCTTTCTCCCTGCCCTGCCTTTCCTACTGCAGACAACTGAGGATGGTTAGTGACCGAATATATTTGTGCATCTCCATGTTTGTTCTCTGCATTTCTGCTTCTGAGCTGCCAACCTCCTATTTTTGAGGGGCTTCACACCATCATGCTCAACGTAGATCTTTAATGTTAACTAGTACTAAATCCTGGCAATGGTTTTAATGCAGTGGTATTTGCATTCAATATATCGGTATTTACAGTCCTAACAATGAAGAAATTGTTCTTTGTACAACCCAGTAGTACAAGAAAAATGCCAATGTACATAGAAATGTGGGACGTTTGACAACATTTCTTATAGCTTTGTGAAATAAACGGATTGAATACAGCAATATTTACAACGAAAAAACCTGCTCCACAGGGAATAGTGGGCTTTCAAAAAGAACCTTTGGGAAACGTCTTTATTTGCCTTGCAGAGTTGCCTCATACATAGCAGGAATTGGCATGCCACTCTATTACAGTAATTAGTTGAATTTCCACTGCCTTGTGATCCACATACCACTGGGCAGCCACCATTAATACACGCATGGCACTGAGCAGTTTACAAAGATCATTTGTCTTCCTCGCAAAGTAATTAACGTCAAAGAGGTATTGTGCCAGAATTAATGTTGCTGTAAATGCAAACACAATCTTGCAGAGTAAATCAGTTCAAGAATGCTCCCTAGAATTAAACCAGTCTACCTTTCTAATCCTTGCAGGAATACAGGCGGGGGGGGGGGGGGGGGGGGGGCAGAACCAAAAGTTAGCATGGGAGTAAAAAGTAAAATCTGTATTCCAAATTGTTCTAGTTAAAGGCAAAGCTGGGATTCAAAGGGCATCCGTTTGCGCAAGGGGACATCTTTAATTCCCCCAGCCTCCGGGCTTTCATGCCATGTCCCATTCTGGCCCAATCCCTGGGAGCAGCACTTTGTGAGGGTAAGAAGAAGTAGTAGAAAGGAGGAGGTATAAAAACCTCATTACCAGGGCAAAACTCTGTTCACACTGCTCTGGATCCACCCCATTGGTAACTCTCTTTTTCACTATTGCTGAGCAAATAACCTTGGAACCATCATTCTCACATGACCCACAAACATCAGATTCTCTCATCTGAAGACTGCTGCCCAATTTAAAGGCTTGCATTATTTGCACCTACAGAAGCTACTCCAGTGTGAGAGGTTTTCCACATTTTCATTTTACTCGCTCTTAAGTTCCTGGGGGTTTTTTTTGGGGGGGAGGTTCCTGTTCCACGCATGTTTTGCTCCCTCTAGTGGTTGATTCAATATCAAACAGCTTTATTACCAGTTTATCCCCCTGCAGGAAGATAAACTGGAAATAAAGCTG
>NW_015159749.1:0-3484 GCF_001447785.1 Gekko japonicus
CAAAGATATAAATAAATAAATAAATAAATGGGGAGTTGGCACCTCCTCTGCCTGCAACAGGCCATCAGCTTGCCTCACTCTCCTGAGCTTGCAGTCCACCCATTCGACCAAGAAGGCTGCGGCCATCTGTGCACCTCTAGTTCGGCCCTCTGGGAAAGTGGGTGTGTCGGACACATGACCCGATCTTGACTGTGGTGGAAGGAAGGGGCTCCCGCTGCCTGTGGTGGATAGGGTTGCCAACCCCCAGACAGTGGCAGGAGATGGTTCGCTATTACAACTGACCTCCAGCTGGCGGAGATCAGCTCCCCTGGAGAAAATGGCTGCTTTGGAAGGGGGACTCGATGGCACTCTACCCCACTGAGGACCCTCCCCTCCCCAAGCCCCACCCTCCTCAGGCTCCGCCCCCTAATCTCCAGGTATTTTGCAACCCGGAGCTGGCAACCCTAGTAGTGGACTACCTGACACAATCATACTTTCTCATCGGCCAGCGGCGTAGGCACAGAATTCCCTGCCGCTGACAGGGCCAGCAGAGCCCTCCTTCCTTGGCCGCCACCCCCCAAACTCCCCCACGCTCCGTCCTCCAGGAACCTTTGCCAGGAGCCAGTTTGGTGTAGTGGTCAGGGCTATTTTCGGGCAGGAACGCACAGGAACGGAGTTCCGGCTGGCTCCCGAGTTGGCCACGCCCAGCAGGTACTCATTAGCATAACAGGCCACGCCCAACAGCAGAAACGCATTAGGATTGGCTACATTAGGGGTGTGTGGCCTAACATGCAAAGGAGTCCCTGCTACAAAAAAAACCCTGGGTTTTGACCACAAACAAGGTAAACAGAATAAGAAGCAAAAGGTGAGTGTGGCTGGATGAGCACACTTCTGGTAACACAGGGGTGTGGCCTCATATGCTAATGACCTGTGCTGTCAGGGGTGTGGCCTAATAAGATACTACGTTTCTGCTGTTGGGTGTGGCCAGTTATGCTAATGAGTTCCTGCTGGGCTTTTTCTACAAAAAAAGCCCTGGTAGTGGTTAAGTGCGCAGACTCTAATCTGGGAGAACCGGGTTTGATTCCCCACGCCTCCACTTGCACCTGCTGATGTGACCTTGGGTCAGTCACAAGCTCTGGCACAGCTGTCCTTGAAAAAGAGCAGTTTGTGTCAGAGTCCTCTCAGCCCCACCCACCTCACAGGGTGTCTGTTGTGGGGAGGGGAAGGGAAAGGAGTTTGTGAGCTGCTCTGAGACTCCAAGTGAAGGTAAAGGTAAAGGTTTCCCTTGCTCGAGACCCAGTCGAATCCGACTCTAGGGTTGCGGTGCTCATTTCCGTTTCCAAGCTGAAGAGCCAGCGCTGTCCGAAAACGTTTCCGTGGTCATGTGGCCGGCATGACTGAACACCGAGGCGCACGGGACGCTGTTAACCTTCCCACCGAAGTGGTCCCTATTTATCTACTTGCAATTTTTGCTTTCAAACTGCTAGGCTGGCAGGAGCTGGAACTAGAGGCGGGAGCTCGCTCCGTCATGCGGCACCCGGGTCTCGAACTGCTGAACTACCGACCTTCCACAGCCTGCAGTTCAGCGTCTTAACCACTTGAACCACCGCAGCTCCAAGTGAAGGGCAGGGTATAAATCCAACCTCCTCCTCTTCTTCTTCTACAAGCCACAGGAGAGAGCCACTTTTCCTCCTTCCTCGTCCTCTTTCCTGTGAACGTCTGAGTTGGCCTTCACCTAAAGGCTCCACTGTGGCCCGGTTTCTCCCTCCCCCTCCCTGTTCTCCGCCTTGCTTGGCAGTGCCTGAGTGGACATTACTTCTGAGACGGGGCATGTAGTCAACGAAGTCCCCTTTTGTTGATGAGTTGCCAGGGGAAATGAGAGAACCGGGAGCATCAAAGGAGGGTGTGTGTGTGTGTGTGGGGGGAATATACAACCTCTCCAGGCATGCCAACTTGTGAGAGGAGAAAAGGGGGGGAGGAAGAGGAGGAGGAGGAGAAAGAAAGGCCAGCACAGCTGGGATCCGGCTGCTCCTGCCGTTTCCAGCCCGCTTGCCTTTTCATTCCTGCTTTTGTGGTTCCTGCTCCAAATTTGTCATTGATCAAAACAGCTCAGCGTGGAGCTAATTCTGCCCCACAGAACGCAGGCGGCCCCCTTCCACCATGGCAAGGCCGTTGTTCACGGGGCTTTGTGTTCTTGTGGGGGGAAGGGCCGAGACAGGCCCCCAAAGGCTTCAGGAGGGCTGCACCCGTGTGCTCTCCTCTCCCTCTCTTGTTGCGCCCCTTTTCAATCCACACACGCCCAGGTCTACCGCTGAGCGAACTCCCCTTCCAACAGGAACGCTCAAGATAGGGTTGCCAAGTTGAAAAATCGCCGCACCCGGAAGTGACGTTAGGACGCCGGGCACGCTGGAGGCGGGGCCACGACTATAGAGTTTTCCCTCAGATGACCGTGGCCCCGCCCCCAGTGTGCCCGGTGTGGTCGCATCACTTCCGGGTGACGTGCACGTCGGGGTGGGGTTCCCCCCGGGGCCCGATCCGCCGCCGCCGGGAAACGGGCCTCTGGGGCGGGGGTTTCCCCGCCCCCCAGGGGGACTTGGGAAGCCTAGCTCAAGACGTTTTGAAGAGGTATTCAGACCGGGGCTGGGGAACCTGAGCAGGAAGAGAGCGGAGGCGCTGAGGCGAGGTGGCAGCCCTTTTGAGGAGACCCATCCAACGCTTAAGCGTCATGTCAGCTTGCAAGAGCCATAGATCTCTCCATGGGACAAAGGTGTATTGAAAGGACACGCAAGCAACTTGATTGTTTCAGTACTTATTGGGGACATAAAAGACTAGTTCTCCACTTTTATCTCAGGCTTTGGATGTTCCCTTTGATACGACTAGGAGAAGCAATACAGATGTTTCCCGCGAGGCCCTGCTTTGTGGGCTACCGCTTGTGGGGGTTTGGCCAGTGGCAACCTTTCCAGTGGTGGCACGAAGGCCTGGGACTGGTCTTTAGGCAGGCAGAGCTTAGGCAGCCCTTAGCTTAGACGGCTTGGTTGCAGGAACGGTCTTAGATTCCGTCTGGTTTGTATGTGACTTTTGGGTTATTAGCTTGGCTTTAGAGTATCAGTTGTCTTTTAAGTGCCTGTTCTACCATGACGTAAAAAGTGGTTAAGACGCTGAACTGCAGGCTGTGGAAGGTTGGTAGTTCAGCAGTTCAAGACCCGAGTTGCCGCATGACGGAGTGAGCACCCGTCTCTAGTTCCAGCTCCTGCCAACCTAGCAGTTCGAAAGCAAGAAATTGCAAGTAGATAAATAGGTACCACTTCAGTGGGAAGGTAACAGCGTTCCGTGCGCCTTGGTGTTTAGTCATGCCGGCCACATGACCACGGAAACGTCTTCGGACAGCGCTGGCTCTTCGGCTTTGAAACGGAGATGAGCACCGCAACCCTAGAGTCGGATTCGACTGGCTTTTGAGCAAGGGAACCTTTACCTTTACTTTAAAAAGCCTGTAAGCCACTTTGGA
>NW_015159749.1:3749-13414 GCF_001447785.1 Gekko japonicus
AACGGAATTGATCTCTGTCGTTCGGAGATGAGCTGTAATTCCAGCGGATCCCCTGGTCCCACCTGGGGGCTGGCAGCCCGAGGGGAACCGCAAAAAGAAGAAACTGTGAGGTAACTGCGCTTTGCCCTAGGAACATTCTTTCAGAGAATTTCTTGCAACCAAGTTATGATACATCGGTGAATATTAATGAAATTTTTGATACCTACTTGTTGAAATGACAGACCAAGAGTCGCTGCTTTCATCCACTTTCGGAAAAAGAATAGTATCGAAACGACAGAACATTCCGGAGACCATTGTCACACCATTTTCAACTGCCTTGTGCATTTATATGTGGCTATTAGCCACAAGGTATAGATAGGGGCTCTGGGGCAAGTGATGCTCTGTCTTCTTGGTGCTTGGGGGGGGGGTCAACAGTGGGGGGGCTTCTAATGTCCTGGCCCCACTGGTGGACCTCCTGATGGCACCTGGTATTTCTGGCCACTGTGTGACACAGAGTGTTGGACGGGATGGGCCTTTGGCCTGATCCAACATTGGCTTCTCTGATGTTCTTATGTTCTTATATGATTTTTGGTACACTTTTTTGTATAAATATTATTGTTATTGAAATATTTTCTAGCGCAGTTACCTCACAGTTTCTTCTTTTTGCGGTCTGTTCTGTGACTGTGACCATCATTTTTGAGCCACAGCCCGAGGGGAACACCACTGCCGGTTTCCCCACACTTGGAGACGATCCTGACTGTTGAGCAGAACCAGGGACAGGCTGAGGAAATCACACAGCGTGAGGAGGGGCATCTGCTAGGCTGGCCCGGGTATGCCAGGATCTGGGCTTTTAGAGTGAGCTCTTCGCATGCCCAAGAGGGATCCCCTGGCCTCTCTACAGACACGGACTGTAACTACGCAATATGCTTACCACATGCTGGGTCATGGGTACGCAGCTGGACTCGCACTCAGGTGTACGTCAGGAAACTCGCCTTAAAAAGATGATCATTTGCGCAGCATCCTGTGTGAGAAGAAGGAGCTGCTGGTTTCCCTCTTGCTGCCCCAAGAGCGGGGGGGGGGGCGGCTTTTGGCCCCTTTTCTTTGGCTCCACATGCACACTTTAAGGTAAGCTGTCCTGATGTACATCAGACTGCGAGTCTGGTCATGCCCAGTGTTCCCTCTAAGCTGTGGAGTCTTGTGAGCAAAAATTCCACTTTGTGAGCTACTGGTATTAAAGTTGTGAGCGAGCGATTTGGCTACTGCATAAATTAGCTTGCTCTGGAGCCATCCTTCCTGAGCTAAGACCAAAATCTGTGAGCTGGAGACTAAAAAGCTGGGAGCTAGCTCACACTAACTCAGCTTAGAGGGAACACTGGTCATGCCCATGCATCAAGAATGCTGCTGCAGCCTGGCTGTTGATGGGTCTCTCTAGGAGGGACCACATCCAGCCTGTGCTGAAAGCGCTGCACTGGCTGCCGATAGCGTACCGGATCCGCTTCAAAGTGCTGGTTCTTACCTATAAAGCCCTACATGGCCAGGGTCCAGCTTACCTGAGGGACTGCCCTTCTCCACATGTTCCCCCAAGAGCACTACGGTCGGGGCCCCAAAATCTGTTGGTCATCCCAGGCCCCAAGGATGCCAAATCAGCTGCAACCAGGGCCAGGGCTTTTTCGGTGGCGGCTCCCACCTGGTGGAACGAGCTCCCGGGGGAGATCCGGGCCCTGCGGGACCTTATGCAGTTCCGCAAGGCCTGCAAGACGGAGCTCTTCCGCCAGGCCTTTGAGTAGGAGCCGCCGCCCCACTATACCATCACCGTCATGGTATCTTAAAGGATGCACCGACGAGGCCCTGAGGGAGAACTTGGAAAATGTAAAGAGGATCCGATAAGCCGTCGCCATTGGGCACAAATATCATGTGAGTACCACCTGCAACTGTGTTGATTCCATCTTGGAGTTATGATATCTGTAATTGATTAAGTGTTGGATGTTTTTATTATGTTTTATATGTTTTAATGATGGCACGGCTAATTACCTTGCCCTTGTTAGCCGCCCTGAGCCCATTGGGGAGGGCGGGATACAAATGTGAAAAATAAAATAAAAATAAAAGTGTATCGTGTTAGTTTGGCCCACTGGCCAGGCTGTGCTGCCGGTGGAGGGGAGGCTCCACGGGCTTGTGACAGTGACTCCCTGGGGGCGGAGGCAGCCGGTTTATTTTCAGGCAGGGTTTTACCTCTCACAGGGAAGCCTGTTGCACTTGAAGGGCAGGAGCATTCGTGGGAGAAAGTAAGCACTGCCTGCCCACGGGCATCCCACTAGCAAGATCTAACCACAGGATGGGTTCCAGCGGTGCTGCAAGTGAAACCAAACTCTTATTAATATCTAACGAGCCGGGTCTTAATGACGTGTTGATAAATGAGCTGACCCATTTGCGATTGTGGCCCCCCCCCCCCGGCCTGCAGCAGCCCGAGAGCCACGGGGCAGACGGCAGACTGCGCGTGTATATTGTAAATAAAGGCTGGCGAGCAGCGAAGGGAAGAGGCGTCTGCACTGCAGAGAAGAGGTTATGTTTTGTTGAGTCTCCATCTGCTATGACTAAAAATTTTTCCCCGAGAACGGCTGACTATATTTGGAGTTACTGAGCTGGTTGCTTAGTCTACGTTTGCAGGGAGAGAAAGTTATTCCACACCAAAGGCACCAAGAGAGAGAGACCATTTTTCACTGCTTTATTTTAGATATTTCCAGAGTAGTAATACACAATGGCGCCCTCAAGCAACAGGATCCTAGAATCCTAGAACCACGGAGTTGGGAAGGGGCCATACAGGCCATCTAGTCCAACCCCCCCGCTCAATGCAGGATCAGCCCACAGCACCCTTGACAAGTGTTTGTCCAGCCGCTGCTTAAAGACTGCTAGGGAGGGGGTGCTCCCCACCTCCATAGGCAGCTGATTCCACTGTTGCACAACTCTTCCTGTCAAAAAGTTTTCCCTAAGATCCAGCCCGTAATTCCTTCCTGCCCTTAAAACCTTCCTGCCCGTAATTTAAACCCATGATTGCGAGTCCTCTCCTCTGCTGCCAACAGAACAGCTCCCTGCCCTCCTCTAAGTGACAGCCCTTCAGATACTTCAAGAGAGCCATCCTGTCCCCCCTCAACCTCCTCTTCTAAGGACTGAACATTCCCAAGTCCCTCAGCCTTTCCTCACAGGGCTTGGTCTCCAGGCCCCCGATCATCCTCGTCGCTGTCCTCTGCACCCCCTCCATTCTGTCCACATCCTTTTGGAAGTGAGGCCTCCAGAACTGCACACAATACTCCAGGACGTTCCCTCTAAGCTGTGGAATCTTGTGAGCAAGAATTCTACTTTGTGAGCTCCTGGCATTAAAGTTGTGAGCAAGTTATTTGACTACTGCATAAATCAGTTTGCTCTGGAGCCATCCTCCCTGAGCTAAGACAAAAATGTGTGAGCCAGAGGCTAAAAAACTGTGAGCTAGCTCACACTAACTCAGCTTAGAGGGAACACCGCTCCAGGTGCGGTCTGACCAATGCAGGGACTATCACATCTTGTGATTTGGATGTTATGCCTCTGTTGATATACCCCAAGATCGCATTAACCTTTTTTATCACAGCATCACACTGGCTGCTCATATTTAACTTACAGCCCACCCGTATCCCAAGAACTTGTTCACACACACTGCTACTCTGAAGTGTATCCCCCATCCAGTATGCGTGTTCCTAATTTTTGTTACTCAAATGTAGAACTCGGCACTTATCCTTGTCAAATTGCATCTTGTTCACATCCGCCCACTTTCCCAGCGTGTTCGGATCTCAATGTTCAGTGTTTTGGTGGCAGACTCTCTGAAACCTTCAGGACTCTGCCTTCCCTTATCTGCCGGTCTGGTTGTATCCACCAACAGAGTTTGCTCCAGAATGAAGCACCACAGGAGGCATCTAAATCCTTAGAAAGACTTGGTGATGGACAGTGCAGACAAATCATAGCTGATTTAGAGCAACCCCACAGCGTTTTCCAGGCAAGAGATAGTCAACGGTGGTTGGCCATTGCTTGCTTCTGCATAGCGGACCTAGACTTCCCTGGAGGCCTTCTGTCCAAATACTAACCATGGCCAACCCTGCTTAGTTTCCCAGATCCTGCAAGGTTACCTATTAAGTTTTTATCCCAACCTAACCTATTTTAGGCCCCATCACTCCTTGGCAAACAGAAGGGGAAGTCGTGGAAGTAGTGACAGACTTCATGTTCCTGGGATCCCAGATCACCGCAGACTGTGACAGCAGCCATGAAATTAAAAGACGCCTGCTCCTTGGGAGGAAAGCGATGGTGAACCTAAACAGCATGATAAAAAGCAGAGACATCACCCTGCCAACAAAAGTCCGCATGGTCAAAGCAATGGTATTCCCAGTAGTCATGTATGGCTGCGAGAGCTGGACTATAAGGAAGGCCGAGCGCCGAAGAATAGATTCTTTTGAACTATGGTGCTGGAGGAGACTCTTGAGAGTCCCTTGGACTGCAAGAAGAACAAATCAGTCAATCCTCAAAGAAATCAACCCTGACTGTTCCCTGGAAGGCCAGATAATGAAACTGAAGCTCAAATACTTTGGCCACCAAATGAGAAGGGAGCACTCACTGGAGAAGACCCTGATGCTGGGAAAGATTGAAGGTCAAAGAAGACGGGGACGGCAAAGGATGAGATGGTTGGACAGTGTCATCGATGCAACAAACATGAAATTGAGCAAACTTCAGAGGACGGCGGAAGACCAGGCCTGGTGTGATCTGGTCCATGGGGTCGCGAAGAGTTGGACTCGACTGTGTGACTGAACAACAACCACAAACCTATTTTAGAGTTGGGATACTAAACGGAGGGGAGAAGAAACATGCATGAGCTTCTTGGAGAAAGGGCAGGATAAAAACGCCAAAAACAAGAAGAGGAGGAGGAGGAGGAAGAGGATTTATACCCCACCCTTCACTCAGTCTCAAAGCAGCTTACAATCTCCTTCCCTTCTCCTCCCTACAACAGACACCCTGTGAAGTGTGTGGGGGGGGGGCTGAGAGAGCTCTGAGAGAATTGCTGTTGAGAGAACAGCTCTGAGAGAACTGTGACTAACCCAAGGTCACCCAGCTGGCTGCATATGGAGGAGTGGGGAATTAAACCTGGTTCTCTAGATTAGAGTCAGTCGCTCTTAACCACTACACCAAACTGGAGCACCTAGCTCCTGCATAAACCTGCCCCACTATTAAGATCTTCACCAGAGGCACTGCCTTGCCCACCCCCCGACAGCCACCAAGGAAAGGGTCTTCTCATGAGCTTCCCACTATGGAACTCCCACTTCCTGGCACTTTGCCTGGCTCCCCACTTGGCTAGTCTTTTGGCGCCCAGCCAAAACCTTCATTCAGACATGCAGTGGCATGCCAGTTGGTTTTGAGAGCTTTGTACTGGCTTTATGGTGCTATTTGGATGGTTTTATGGTTTTATTTAGGCAGTTTTATTATTACAGTTTTTATTTAGGCAGTTTTTTTATTATAGTTTTATATAGTTTTAATGCAGTTGTATTATTATAGTTTTCATACTGTGTATTACACCTTTGTTGGTATTTTGTGATATTTACGGCCTGTGAAACCATTTCAAACATATTCCTCCCCTCCCAATAAGCTATACATTAATAAATAAATAACATTAATTAATTAATCAAGAATTGCTTAAGCCAGCTTCTGCACTGTAACACCACATACTGCAACATTGTGCAAACGAGTTACGTTGATTATTGAAGTATATAAATCATTAATAATGACAAAAGTACAAAATTACAATAATAATTGTTTTGGTATCATTAACAGATGATGTGACGAAATTCTCCGGAGTCGGTGTTCCGTTTCGTTAGAACTTCTTCCGACATCTTCCGGGCTAGCAATTTGCACTATGGTCTGATGAATACCAGGAATGAAGGTTACACTCTTCTGTGAGAATCGTTGAATCCATTTGGAATGTAATTGATCCAATGAAGACACACCTTTATGTAGTTTGATGTCGGAAGAATTTCTAACGAAACGGAACACCAACTCCGGAGAATTTCGTCGCATCATCTGTTAATGATACCGAAACAATTATTATTGTGATTTTGTACTTTTGTCATGATTAATGATTTACATACTTCAATCATCAACGTAACTCGTTTGCACAATGTTGCAGTACTTGGTGTTATTCTGGCTATTTGTACCGCAACCCCACAAGTGCTTTACGTAGCTTCTGCATTGTAAGCATTCACCAAACACTGCCTATATATACACATCCTTCTTGTCAGCCGCATCTGGACTAGAAACTTTGCTTCACTTCAGCTCCTTTGTGATCTAGTTAGTACTTTCCAAGAATGCTCACCACTGGTGCATGTGAAGTCGCTGGCTATGGTGCTGAACAAATGCCCCCAAACGCGGCGTGATGACATCGCCCAGAAGTGACATCGTCACCCCGCCAAAGGCATGCGGCAATGCTCTAGGTTTTGGGCAAAACTCAATGGTAAATTTGGGCTCAAAAGCACAGAGTTTTTCCCAAAACCTAGAGCAGTGGTTCTCAACCTGTGGGTCGTGACCCCCGCCCAGAAGTGACATCATCACCCGGCAATGCTCCAGGTTTTGGGCAAAACTCAATGGTAAATTTGGGCTCAAAAGCACAGAGTTTTTCCCAAAACCTAGAGCAGTGGTTCTCAACCTGTGGGTCGTGACCCCAAAGGGGTCGCGGCATTAGGATGGTTGAGAACCACTGAGCTAGAGTGTTGCTACGCGACATCGGCGGTGTGATGACGTCTCTAGAAGAAGAAGAGAAGAAGAAGAGATTGGATTTATACCCCCGCCCTTCACTCGGAGTCTCAGAGCGGCTTACAAACTCCTTTCCCTTCCCCTCCCCACAACAGACACCCTGTGAGGTGGGTGGGGCTGAGAGAACTCTGACACAAACTGCTCTTTCAGGAACAGCTGTGCCAGAGCTTGTGACTGACCCAAGGTCACATCAGCAGGTGCAAGTGGAGGAGTGGGGAATCAAACCCGGTTCTCCCAGATTAAAGTCCGCGCACTTAACCACCGCACCAAACTGGCTCTCTTTATTGTCCTGCGTGTGCGACAGAAGCTCCCAGAGAGGAGCAAAGATCCCTGCCCCCTCGCCAGCAGCAACCCGAGTAGCAAATACTAGACTTTAATCCATACTGCCTGTTATGAGGACATCTTATGTTGGAGACCTCTCTGCTGATAAATCAAAAAAGGGTTAAATTTGCAACTTAGTTGCCATTATTAAACCTGAGCAACTACAGAGCTCACATCTGAGTTCTTAAAAGAAAGGACTCTTGGAGACAGTTCAACATTCTGAATTGTGATAGAACAACAAAGAATAAAACCAACTGTTATGAAGTATGTCAGTACAAAAAAATCTTGTATGGTCTAACAGAACCCAATGATGAAGCCTTCTACTCTCTGGCTTTCTGGGTTTTACTGTTATCATGGGAAGAAGTAATGGAAAAAAGCAACAGAGGTTTCAAGGTAATTTATAAACCAGGTTGCCTCCTTCTCTGGCACCTTGGAACACAGCAACAGCAACGTTCCAGGAACTGGGGAGCCCAGGTAATAGGGTTGCCAAGTCTGGCAAACTCACCGGCGGGGGAGGCTTCTCCGGCTCTGGGAGCCGGCTCCGGATGCGCGTGCGCGCGCCGCCACCAGGTCGACAGAAGTGACGTGCGACGTCACTCACATTGGGGGCATGGCCCAGATTGTCAGGGGGAAAACCATATGGTTTTCCCAGCACCGTGGTTCCGTCACCTCTGTTGACGCAGCCTTGGGGGGCGGAGTCCCCCCCGGGGCCCGATTCCACCGCGGCGGGAATTGGGCCTTCAAAGCAGGGTTTTCCCCGCCCCCTGCCCACACTTGGCAGCCCTACCAGGTAATGTCGTTTTCCTAAGGCATCTGAGTCCTTGGTATAAGTAGCAAACACCTTGGAAACTACATTTCCCAGGGTTCCTTGCACCTGGGACTATCTCTAGGCTCCCTTGCACCTGGGACAATTCAGATCCACTTAGAAT
The DNA here is from genome assembly GCF_001447785.1 of Gekko japonicus. Taxonomy (NCBI): domain Eukaryota; kingdom Metazoa; phylum Chordata; class Lepidosauria; order Squamata; family Gekkonidae; genus Gekko; species Gekko japonicus. The sequence goes on from NW_015159749.1 coordinate 11,795, forward strand.
CCTTGCACTACCTCCATTCATTACAATACGGTGTGCTCAGGATGACATCCCAGTGGACCGTGCACCACATTTCCTCCTTGGGGGCCTTCCAGAACACCAGCCACCAGAACGCGGTGCAGGACGGAAGATGGGTTTGCAGAAAGGGGCAAGTGAGAAAGGCAGAGGAGGCCCGGCGGCCGAGCTTGGAAACTGAAACCGAAGCCAAAACCAGTTGCCAGCAAACCCGATCAAGCAGACGCTGCCAGAACTTTGTGCGGCCATAAATCTTTGCCCTTGTTTTGTATAATTATATATATTTTTTAAGTGTCACAAGATGTAAACTAATCTGCTTAGTAAGAAAAACATGTTTTTGGGAGATTTGGGCAATCTCTGGGTGGAGGGTTTGAGTGGGGGGGAAATAAAAGTCCTTTAAAAGGACTGGAAATTATTATGGAGATTATTTATAAAAGCCATAAAAAATTTCCCCCCCTGTGAGAGTCAGCCGGCACCACCCCCTCCTCTCCCCCAATCCGGTGCTCCGTGCCGCCCGCTCACACCCTCCCAACGGAAACGCCAGGGCCCTCCCAGCAGACAGCAGGAACGTGGCGATGATGGATCACGAGGGTCCTGATACAGACCACATGGAGACCAAAGAGGCGAGGGGGGCGGGAGAGAGATCAGGTTGGAAGAGCTATCGTGGCACGCCGAAGGGGAGCCAACTGCCTGCACGCGACTCAGCTTCACACCTCATGAAGGAAGGGAAGGCTCGTGCATTTCTAACAGACTCTCCGGCAGAAGGATCGTATCTCGTCCTACCCTTCACAGCAGCCCTATGATCAGGGCTTTTTTGGTAGAAAAAGCCCAGCAGGGACTCATTAGCACATTAGGCCACACCCACGACAGCACAGCTCATTAGCATATTAGGCCACACCCCCGTGTTACCAGAAGTGTGGTCATCCAGCCACACCCACCTTTTGCTTCCTATTCTGTTGACCTTGTTTGTGGTCAAAACCCAGGGCCTTTTTTTTGGAGCAGGAACTCCTTTGCATGTTAGGCCACACACCCCTAATGTACCCAATCCTAATGAGTTCCTGCCACTTTGCATGTTAGGCCACACACACCTAATGTAGCCAATCCTAATGAGTTCCTGCCACTGGGTGTGGCCTATTATGGTGTGGCCTATTATGCTAATGAGTTCCTGATGGGTGTGGCTAACTTGCGTTCCTGCCCAAAAATAGCCCTGCCTATGATCTAGCCTGACTGACCCAGTAAGCCTCGCGGCTGAGTAGGTCTCCCCGGCCCCAGCCTAACACTGGAACCCCTTCTTCACGCTGGCGGTCTCCGAGCCCAGCAGGACACCGTGTGAAGCAGCAACAAAGGCAGTCAAGGGTCTCTTTGGCACTTGTCGCTTGTCACTTTGGTGTCGTGGTTAGAGGCGCGGACTCTGATCTGGGAGAACTGGGTTCGGTTCCCCACTCCTCCACTTGCACCTGGCTGGATGACCTTGGGCAAGCCCAGGGCTATTTTTGGGCAGGAACGCACAGGAACGGAGTTCCGGCTGGCTCCCAAGTTGGCCACGCCCAGCAGGAACTCATTAGCATAATAGGCCACACCCAACAGCAGAGACTCATTATAGTTTGC
>NW_015159749.1:13610-14217 GCF_001447785.1 Gekko japonicus
GGCCTAATGTGCTAATGAGCTGTGCTGTCAGGGGTGTGGCCTAATATGCTAATGGGTTTCTGCTGTTGGGTGTGGCCTATTATGCTAATGAGTTCCTGCTGGGCTTTTTCTACAAAAAGAGCCCTGCAAGCCCATCTCATCAGATCTCAGAAGCTCAGCTGGGTCAGCCTGGTTAGTATTTTGACAGGAAACCCCCAAGGAGCATCCGGCTCATGACATGGAGGCAGGGACGGGCAAACCACCTCTGAACATCCCTTGTCTTAAAAACCCTACGGGGTCACCAGAAGTCAGCTGCCACTTGACAGCAAAAAGAGAAAGGGAAAAGACTGGATTGTGGAGGGCAGTGCGCTTCTGAGGCACTGAGGGCGGCGGCTGGGCAGAAACCGGGCTGCCAGATCTTATAATCCCCCTTTCCAGGGGTCATTTCGTAGAAAAAGAGGTGCAGGAGCTCATTAGCATAACTCATGGGCATAACTCATTTGCATATGCCACACCCCCTGACATCACCGGAAGTGTGTCAGAAGGCAACATCCACCACTCAGGCTCCACTGGACTGTTTTGGATTGCTAGCTGTTGGGGGGGGGGGGGGCCGGAGCAGACGTCGCCC
>NW_015159749.1:14237-27064 GCF_001447785.1 Gekko japonicus
GAATAAAACTTGGTCTTAATGGTGCCACTGGACTGTTGTGGACCGGGGGGGCGGGGGGGCTCTGCAACTTACCTGGCTGCTTCTTGCTCTGACTGAGGGCTGCTGGGAGCAGGGAGTGGGGCTTGTTGCATGTGCCCACCCCATGGGCTCTTTACTGCCGGAGCTCCGCTCCTGTGCACTCCTGCAGGAAATGACCCCTGCCCCTTTCTCAGACTACCCGAGAGGGGAAGGAGCACAATCTCAGGGTAAGCGGCCAGAATAGGTGAGAAAGTTTTTGCTGGGCTTCAGAAGTGTTGCTGTTTGCTCCGCCTCATCATGAACATCCATTGCTGGGCCAAGGTGACATCCTCTGTTCTCACCCTGCAATAGTGAGCTCCGCCCCTGCTTCTTAGGCTCCGCCCCCTGCATTTTTGAGTTTGAGCCGCTTTCCCTGCTGCAGGGCCTGCCCTCTGGACCTGGCTAATGATTTAATTTCCTGCTGTATTTTTTTGGGTGGCTGATCAACAGCATTTCTTGTTAGGAAGACTTTTATGACTGGTTTTACTGGCTGAAGTTTAGTTACACCTCATGCGGCCGTTTTATCTTGTCTCTCGTTCCAATAATCTTGTTTATTATTTTGCATTGTATTAGAAGTTGCTCTGGAGGCCTTTGGCTGGGAACTGTGGTTTAAATACAAGCAATCAATGCCATTAAAATTAAAGGTACAGGTGCCCTGTTCCTTGCATGTGGCTGCTCTGAACAGTGGATCTTCTTGCCGCCAGAATATTTTTTCTAATATAAACAATGCTATTCCTGTTCTAATTAGCAAGCAAAGACCTGTGCTGCCCAATTTATCCCCTAGCCATTAACACAACATATTCCAGGTGTATTTAGCCAGGTGATCGCCACAGCTAGATCAAGAAAAGAAAGTGCTTCATTTCAGGCATGACTTAACGAGCATGCGGTTGAAGAGTCACATTCCAGGGCATCGGTACCAAATCACCTGCAAACGTATTGACTCCCGGATTCCTTCGCTGGGCAAATTGACACCCAGCAAATGTGCTGGTTTTTTTCCAGAGGCAGCCAAGCTCATAGCTGAAAGCGGCTCTTGATACAGCCTGCTTTCAGCTCACCCACACAGGCTCTCGCTCTGACCCGCCTAGCCCAGGCTAACCTGGTCTAATCAAATCTCGGAAGCTAACCTTGGTTGGCCCAGGTTCGTTAATTAATTAATTAATTATTGTATGGCATTGTGTGTGGTATAGCCAGGAGATCCTAAGATTGCCTTAAGTTCTAGCTCATTTAGCATTATGAAGCCCAGGTTAGTGTTTGGATGGGAGACCCCCCCAGGAAGTCCAGGATTACGTTGCAGAAGCAGGCAACGGCAGACCATCTCTGAACGGCTCTTGCCTTGAAAGCCCCACATGGCTGTGACTTGACAGCAATTTCCATCACCACACAACAGGCCCGTAGCTAACGCGGGGCCCATGGGGCCTGGCCCCCTCCCATTTCTTCTGGGCCACCTCCCTCCCGGGCTGTCCCCGAAGTGCCTCAACTCATCACCTGCATGCCACTTTGCACTCTGACTGAGAAACATCCCCACTTAAATCTTCTTGTGAGGCACTCCAAGGGGATCTGTCAAGGATGGGCGAGTGGGCGTCAACATGGCAAATGGGGTTCAATGTGGCCAAGTGCAAGGTGATGCACATTGGAGCCAAAAATCCTAAATATAAATACACATTGATGGGGTCTGAACTGGCAGAGACTGAGCAAGAGAGAGATCTTGGAGTTGTAGTAGATAACTCACTGAAAATGTCGAGACAGTGTGTGACTGCAATAAAGAAGGCCAATGCTATGCTGGGGATTATTAGGAAGGGTATTGAAAACAGATCAGCCAATATAATAATGCCCCTATATAAATCAATGGTGAGACCTCATTTGGAATACTGTGTGCAATTCTGGTCACCACACCTTAAAAAGGATATTATAGCTTTGGAAAAAGTGCAGAAAAGGGCAACTCGAATGATAAAAGGGTTGGAACACTTTCCCTATGAGGAAAGGTTAAAGCGCTTAGGGCTCTTTAGCTTGGAGAAAAGACGACTGAGGGGTGACATGATCGAGGTTTATAAGATTATGCATGGGAAAGAGCAGGTAAAGAAAGAGGTACTTTTCTCCCTTTCTCACAATACAAGAACCCGTGGGCACTCCATGAAATTGCTGAGCGGTCGGGTTAGAACAGATAAAAGGAAGTACTTCTTCACCCAAAGAGTGATTAACACATGGAATTCACTGCCACAGGAAGTGGTGGGTGCTACAAGCATGGACGGCTTCAAAAGGGAATTAGATAAGCATATGGAGCAGAGGTCCATCAGTGAGCCTTCATAAGAACACCAGAAGAGCCCTGCTGGATCAGACCAGTGGTCCATCTAGTCCAGCATCCTGTTTCACACGGTGGCCTCAACCAGTTCCTCTGGAGGGCCAACAACAGGGCATGGAGGCCAATGTCTTCCCCTGATCTTGTATCCTGGCTCCGGGATTCATAGGCTTAGTGCCTCTGAATGTGGAGGTTCCCCTCAGTCACCATGGCTAGTAGCCACTGATAGACTTGTCCGCCATGAATCTATCTAATCCCTGTTTAAAGTTGTCTATTACTGTGGCCATCGCTCCATCCTCTGGCAGCAAATTCCACATTGGAATCACTCTCCGTGTAAAGTATTTCCTTTTGTCTGTCCTGAATCTACTGCCCATCACCTTCACTGGATGCCCTTGAGTTCTAGAATCTGGGAAGAAGGAGGAAAGTTTCTCTTTGCCAACTTTCTCCACCCCCTATACGATTTTGCAAGCCTCTATCATGTCCCTCCTTTGTCGTCTCTTTTCTATACTGAAAAGTCCCAGACGCTTCGGCCTTCCCTCCGAGGGAAGGGGCTCCAACCCCCTCATCATCTTGGTCGCCCTCCTCTGCACTTTCTCCAGCTCCTCAAAGCCCTTTTTGAGATACAGTGACCAGAACTGCACACTGGATTCCAGCTGAGGCTGCACCATAGATCTATACAGGGGCATTATAACATTGGTTGTTTTATTTTCAGACCCCTTCCTAATAGCGATGCCTTGAAGAGCTATGGAGAATTTAACCACACACGAGCATTCTCCTCTGCTGAAGTCCGTTCCCCCCTAGGTGGAAGAGAAGGAGGCAAAAGAGAAGGAGTGCAAAAAACTGAGGCAAAAGACAAGGAGTAGAAGGCGATTGCCAGGTCACCAGCAGATGGGTGTGCAGACCTTTGCAAGCGCCTTCCATTCAGCCTCAATCACCACCCGAGCAATATGAATATATCAATAATTATACTATACATAGGGGAGCGGTGGCACAGTGGGTATATCCCACTGCCTTAACATCCGAACTGTGTTAGTTCGAGCCCCGCGCTGGTGTGAGCAGCCAGCCTGTTGTCCCCAGCTCATCGTCCATCCAGCGATTCGAGAGCTTGGGCGAGTAGATAAAATGGGAACCACTCCTTAGAGAGGGTGGGCACACCAATCTCCCTTGTGGGAGGGTGTTAGCTGACAGTCGGAACGTCCTGGTCGAGGTTCGGAAAAAGGCAGAAGAACTTCTCGGCTACAAAAATCCCTGCAGTGGATGTTTCCGGCCAGGCGGTGGCAGTGTGGCGATTTGACATACGGGTCCTGAAGCCTGGTCGACAAGCAGTCGTTTGGAAAATGACTGAGCCAAGCCAGAAGACGTTTACGCCGTGCAGTGACAGCGTGTGCAATTAAATGAATATATATTGTCTTCCCTATCCCCTATGAACATTGTTAGTCCCCTGTCTAAGAGGTGTAACTGTACATCGCTTTGAGCCCACTGGGGAAAGCGATTATATCAATAATTATACTATTGGCCTGCCTTGCAGAAGGGTTGTCACAGCTAAGGGAAAGGGGAGTGGTGGCACAGTGGGTATATCCCATTGTCTTAATATCCGAACTGTGTTAGTTCGAGCCCCGCGCTGGTGTGAGCAGCCAGCCTGTTGTCCCCAGCTCATCGTCCACCCAGCGATTTGAAAGCTTCGGCGAGTAGATAAAATGGGAACCACTCCTTAGAGAGGGTGGGCACACCAATCTCCCTTGTGGGAGGGTGTTAGCTGACGGTCGGGATGTCCTGATCGAGGTTCGGAAAAAGGCGGAAGAACTTCTCGGCTACAAAAATTCCTGCAGTGGATGTTTCCGGCCAGGCGGTGGCAGTGTGGCGATTTGACATACGGGTCCCGAAGCCTGGTCGACAAGCAGTCGTTTGGAAAATGACTGAGCCAAGCCAGAAGACGTTTACGCCGTGCAGTGACAGCGTGTGCAATTAAATGAATATATGTTGTCTTCCCTATCCCCTATGAACATTGTTAGTCCCCTGTCTAAGAGGTGTAACTGTACATCGCTTTGAGCCCACTGGGGAAAGCGATTAATAAATTGAAAGTATTATTATTTATTATTATTATAATGAAGCAACGTACATGAACTGCTTTGGTTACTTACAAAATGTGCTATATAAATGATTATTGTTAAGTGATGATAATCCCTTTCTACAGGAAATAATGAAGGATAAAGAAGAGGGAGCTCAGCACCGAAGCCCGCATGCTGCAAGCAACCAAGCTTGGGTTGTTTGTCTCTGCTCTTCAGAGAAGCAAGAGGAGAACACCTCTGGGCCTCTACAGAGTGTTTTCAGCAGTCTGATCTATCTGCATGCCTCCTTGTCACCTGTGAACCTGAAATGGGGGGCCCTAGGTTTTAAGTTTCATGGACTGTGACTTCTGGGAGTCCTGATCTTTGGGGTGCAAGAACCCATTGCTGGAAGTAGTGGAAGGAAACTCTGGGGGGAAAGGAGAAAGACAGAAAGAAAGTGGGAGGGAAACTGAGGCAAAAGCAAGCGAGAAAACCTCAGAGTCCTTTTCGCAACTCATTTAATAAAGAATACACTTATGAAAGGCAGGAAATGGTTTGTGGAATTATTAACTTAAGGAACAGCTTTCTTTCTTTCTTTTTTTAAAGGAGGGCTCAATTTTATGCACAGTACCCTTTCCCAGGCTATAAAATTAATTTCTCTCCACATTTCTGTAAAACACAGAATGAGCGCAGAACAACCCATATTCATCTGATGTGGCCGGAGGTTGAGGGTATTAATGGTTTTCCATGTAAGAAGCAGAGAAAATATGGAAAGGCAGCTCAGCCGGGTGTGCTTTCAACAAGACTCCGGCGTGCTAGCGTCTCTCTGCCCACGGGAATCTGGAAGGGCTCCCTTGTGCAATGCGCCTGACGGATGCTCTGGCTTTGGCTAGCCGCTTTGGAATGCTGCCGCTTGGAGGTCTTCATGCCTGTCTTCATGCCCTGCCTGAATTGCAGCAGGACAAAAGCCCAGTTTCCCACAGAGCAAACATAAGCAGGGCTCTTTTTGTAGAAAAAGCCCAGCAGGAACTCATTAGCATAATAGGCCATACCCAACAGGAGGAACCCATTAGCATATTAGGTCACACCCTGACAGCACAGCTCATTTGCATATTAGGCCACACCCCCATGTTACCAGAAGTTTGGTCATCCAGCCACACCCACCTATTGCTTCTTATTCTCTTTACCTTGTTTGTTGTCAAAACCCAGGGCTTTTCGCATGTTAGGCCATATACCCCTAATTGTAGCCAATCCTAATGAGTTTCTGCTGTTGAGTGTGGCCTATTATGCTAATGAGTTCCTGCTGGGCATGGCCAGCTTGGGAGCCAGCCGGAACTCCGTTCCTGTGCGTTCCTGCCCAAAGATAGCCCTGAACATAAGCATGTATACTCAAGAGTAAATCCCAATGAGTTCAAGGGGGCTTACTCTCTAGTAAGTACTGTATGTTTAGGATTGCACCTTAGGTACGGTGAAACTTAAGGCCTTAGGATACTGTTTCTAAAACCGAACCTCATAATTGACCACAGAACAGGCACCATGGTCACAGGAATTCAGCCCTCTGCCCGGCGACCGACCCGTGCTTCTCTCAGTTGCAGCTCCTTCCCCTTTCTCCACACAAATCGACAGGAAGAACAAGAAGGGTCGGGTCGGCAGCTGTGTCCAGGAATGAGCAGGGAGGCCACGTTGGCCTGCCACCAGTGTTCCCTCTAAGCTGAGTTAGTGTGAGCTAGCTCACAATTTTTTAGCCTCCAGATCACACATTTTTGTCTTAGCTCAGGAATGGCTCCAGAGCAAACTAATTTATGCAGTACCCAAATCTCTTGCTCACAACTTTAATGTCAGTAGCTTACAAAGTAGAATTTCTGCTCACAAGGCTCCACAGCTTAGAGGGGGCATAGCCTGCCACCCCAGACCTTTCTGGGATCAAGAGTCTGAAATTGAGACGCCTCTGGAATTCTGAAATCAAGGCCATTAAAGGCAGCCCTCCTCTCTTGCTTCCGTCCCCTCCCCCCATCTGCCCCACCTCTATGCGTCAGGTACCATATTTGGGGAAAGAAGCATTTTGTGGCAAAAGCCATGGTGGAACTGATAATCCAACACAGGTTGGGGAAACAGTCGCAAGGAAGATGCTAGACTCTTGCCAAAAACAGTGCGCGCATCTTCCCTTTAAAGTGGCGGAACTGATAATCCAACACAGGCTGGGAAACAAACAGTCGCAAGGAAGATGCTAGACTCTTGCCAAAAACAGTGCGCGCACCTTCCCTTTAAAGTGGCGGAACTGATAATCCAACACAGGCTGGGGAAACAAACAGTCGCAAGGAAGATGCTAGACTCTTACCAAAAACAGTGCGCGCATCTTCCCTTTATAGTGGCGGAACTGATAATCCAACACAGGCTGGGAAACAAACAGTCGCAAGGAAGATGCTAGACTCTTGCCAAAAACAGTGCACGCATCTTCCCTTTAAAATGGCGGAACTGATAATCCAGCACAGGCTGGGGAAACAAACAGTCGCAAGGAAGATGCTAGACTCTTGCCAAAAACAGTGCGCACACCTTCCCTTTAAAGTGGCGGAACTGATAATCCAACACAGGCTGGGGAAACAAACACTCACAAGGAAGATGCTAGACTCTTGCCAAAAACAGTGCGCGCACCTTCCCTTTAAAGTCCGCTCAGCTTTTCGACACCCACGTCATGTTCTTCGGCCATGTTCAGGCAAAACAATCCTTGCAAACACACTCGTAGGTGGTGGAAAGCATTCACTCAGAAATAGTTGGCTGAGCTGTCAATCTGTCACAGAGCCCATGAATGACGTTAAGGGCTTGTTCTGTCTGGTAGTCTCTATTTGACCATCTTTGTGCTTGTACACACTCGTAGGTGGTGGAAAGCATTCACTCAGAAATAGTTAGTTGGCTGAGCTGTCAATCTGTCACAGAGCCCATGAATGACGTTAAGGGCTTGTTCTGTCTGGTAGTCTCTATTTGTAACTCATTTGCATATGCCACACCCCCTGACATCACTGGAAGTGGGTTAGAAGGCAACACCCACCGCTCAGGCTCCACTGGACTGTTTTGGATTGCTAGCTATTGGGGGGGGATGTGCAGATCTGCCCTCGCAGAGGAGGGAGAGCTTGTACCTGAATAAAACTGGGTCTTAAAGGTGCCACTGGACTGTTTTGGACCGGTGGGCCTCTGCAGCTTACCTGGCTGCTTCTTGCTCCTTGTGGTCTGGGGCTGCTGGTAGCAGGGGGCGGGGCTTGTTGCATGTGCCCGCCCCCTGGGCTCTTTACTGCCGGAGCTCCGCTCCTGTGCGCTCCTGCAGGAAATGACCCCTGCCTTAGCCTCAATGAAGCTGAAATTGCTTTTGATACCAGTGTGGTGGGGATACCGGCCTCTGGAATGAGACTGGGGTGGGGGGGGTGGGAAAGGAATAGAGGAGGGAAGCTGGAGGAGAGGAAATGAAAAGCAGAGTCCACAAAAGACTAAAAGGGTAACGTGAAGATCTTGCAAAGAGAAAGTGCATCACTGGGCAGATTTTACAGATGCAGGGAGTGCCAGACCTGGGCTGCGGCATGTCAGTGTATCAATCACCAGGAGAGACCCTATAAAAATGTCAACGGAGGTTGGACGGGCATCAGAGGAGCCGCTCCATAAGCAACGCCCGTGCCTTGCTCACTCTTGGCGTATTTCCTCTTCCACCCTTCCCTTCTGTCGCAACTTGCTTTCAATGGCCAGGACGTGGTGCTTCAGAGAGGAAATCGTCAGCTCCTGAGGCTCTCCGTGTCTGGCCCTGCCCAAACGGCGTGTCTGGCCCCTGGCTGCTGTAACAAGCCACGACTGCTGGCAGTGTCCCGCAAGGACACGAGCGAGTACCACAACATTGACAAGAAGGGCTGCTTTATGGATAGATAGGGAGGACAAGAGGATTGCTTAGTACAGGCAAAATCTCCATAGGTAAAGGTAAAGGTTCCCTTGCTCGAAAGCCAGTCGAGTCCGACTCTAGGGTTGCGGTGCTCATCTCCGTTTCAAAGACGAAGAGCCAGCGCTGTCCGAAGACGTTTCCGTGGTCATGTGGCCGGCATGACTAAACACCAAGGCGCACGGAACGCTGTTACCTTCCCACCGAAGTGGTCCCTATTTATCTATTTGCAATTTCTTGCTTTCGAACTGCTAGGTTGGCAGGAGCTGGAACCAGAGACGGGAGCTCACTCCATCCTGCGGCACCCAGGTCTCGAACTGCTGAACTACCGACCTTCCATAGCCTGCAGTTCAGCGTCTTAACCACTTGAGCCACCGCAGCTTCGCAAACTCTCCATACTCTCCTTCATACTCCATACGCCATACTCTCCTTCATGCGATACAAGGAAATGTTCAAAAACAACTTTCTGCCTCGGGAAGGATTTGTAACCTCAGCTCAGGTGTCCGTGTGAACAGCACTGCACCGCTGTTGTCAATACAAGTGGAAGCCATGATGGAAGCGCATCATGGACTCAAATGTAGTCGCTCGAAAGACCCTTTTTACACAGCGGCTGACTTATGGCTTTTGAGTGTGGCGATGGGCCTTTGAGAGATGGTGGGAGACAGTCCTTACAGAGATTGGGATCCATCCCCTCCTGCCTCAACAGAAAACTTTTGGCGTGCGGTGGAGGGTGCACTGTACAAAGACGCTCTGTACGAAGATGCTATCAGCACCGCCTTGCTGTTTCCCACGGTATCTCATGCATCGCCCACCATGGCACAGAACTCTGAGTTGTCTTTGAAAGGCGGCAGAGCAGCCCCCAGGAGCCCTTTTCACGCAGCCCTTTAATTGTGTGGGGCTGAATGTGTGGAAGGGGGGGAGCAGGACCCTGCTGCCAGTCCCAACCTCCCCCTCCGCATGTGGACAGAAAGGCCTACACTTGAACAGCTTGCATATTCGTGCAGCTGGGAACCCTGAGCCACTGGCGGGAGCCCACCAGTCGCTTGCGGGCGCTGTGCATGAATGCGTGAGGTCAGTCAGTACCGGGGACAGCAGTACCACGATCCTGCTCTTCCTTTGCCTGTTGAGATGACACAGTTGGGAGACCGATTCATCCCCCCAGAGGGGAGACCCTGGGCCTAGTTCCTGCCTTGTTACGTTGCCCGGCAGTGTTAAATGAGGACATCTCCATAATTTCCTCTTCTCGCTACCTTCCGAGGGCAAGGCAGGCTGAAACGTTCGAGGATTTTTCTATCGCTGAAATGGCAGGGGGGAGAAGGGTTGGACCACCAGTGGCCCTGCATCATGGCCCCAATCCAGAGCAAGGCTCCACACCGCTGCTGTTTCCATACTTAAAGTACCTGAAAGCAGGGCTCTTTTTGTAGAAAAAGCCCAGCATGAGCTCATTAGCATAATAGGCCACACCCAACAGCAGAAACTCATTAGCCTATTAGGCCACACCCCTGACAGCACAGCTCATTAGCACATTAGGCCGCACCCCCATGTTACCAGGAGTGTGGTTATCCAGCCACACCCACCTTTTGCTTCTTATTCTGTTTACCTTGTTTGTTGTCAAAACGCCAGGGCTTTTTTTGTAGCAGGAACTCCTTTGCATGTTAGGCCACACACCCCTAATGTAGCTTCTTATTCTGTTTACCTTGTTTGTTGTCAAAACGGCCAGGGCTTTGTTTGGAGCAGGAACGCCTCCTCAACCTGGCGTGACAGACAACAAAGCATATTAGGCCATACCCCATGGCTTACTTGGGCGCCCCGCAGCTGCAGGGAGCCCAGGCAAGCCGGCCCTTGGAGGGGAGGGGAGGCAGTTTAAAACCAAGCAAGGCGGCCCTTTAACAGGCTGGGGAAGGGACATTTAAATGCTTCCTCTATCCTTTGCATGCTAGGCCACACACCCCTAATGTAGCCAATCCTAATGAGTTCTTGCTGTTGGGTGTGGCCTATTATGCTAATGAGTTCCTGCTGGGCGTGGCCAGCTCGGGAGCCAGCCGGAACTCCGTTCCTGTGCGTTCCTGCCCAGAAATAGCCCTGCCTGAAAGATTTAGAAACACTTAGACGTTTTCAGTAGGAATCTGTGTTTGTATTGGATTTTATCCCCATTGTTATAATTGTCAATGTCGCTTTCAGTTTGTAATCCACTCTGGGTCCCTTTTGGGGAGAACGCCGGAAGAGAAGTCAAGTACATGAACATCTGAAGAAAGCTGTGCTCGTGTGTGTGTGTAAAGGGCCCTCAAGTGGCAACTGACTTATGGCGACCCCAGCAAAGGGCTTTCAAGGCAAGCGGAGCAGAGGTCCATCTGTGGCTATTAGTAACAAGGTACAGTGGGAACACTCTGCCTGGGGCAGTGAGGCTCTGTCTCCTTGGTGCTTGGGGGTGGTGGTGGCAACAGTGGGAGGGCTTCTGGAGTTCTGGCCCCACTGGTGGACCTCCTGATGGCACCTGGTATTTTTGGCCACTGTGTGACGCAGAGGGTGCGTTCAGACGGGGCGTTTCAGCCGGGATAAACTGTACTGGTTGGAACCGTTGCAGTTTATGCCGGCTGAAATGCGATCATACTTACCTCCTGTCTGCGGAGCCCATTGCTGTATGCCCGTTCACACACAGCGGGCGTCAGCGGTTTGTTGTTGTTTTTTTAACTTAGTTTGTGCATGCGCATAGGCAGCCATCCACAGAATGGCGATCTTCATGCATGCGCAAAACACCCCGTCCAGAAAAGCATAGGGGTGGTCGGCCATTGCCTTCCTCTGCAGAGTCTTCCTCGGTGGTCTCCCTTCCAAATACTGACCCTGCTTAGCTTCGGAGACCTGGCAAGGTCGGGCTCGACCATTCCGCCTTCCCTCCCATGCTCTTACTTAGTAAATTTTGTTTCCTTCTTTCAGAGAGGTTGACATGCAACTCTGTGAGGCAAGGTTAGGCTGAGGTCACTGAGTGCACCTAAATCCTAGCTGGACATTCTGACCAAAACGCAACCTGGCCCTGGGCAGCCCAAGGAGTAACGTCCGAGACTTGTCTGAGCAGCATTCTGGGCCTTTAGAACTTTTCTGACATCTGAGGTCACCTGCAATGTTCCCTCTAAGCTGTGGAGTCCTGTGAGCAAAACTTCTACTTTGTGAGCAACTGGCATTAAAGTTGTGAGCAAGCGAGTTGGCTCCTGCATAAATTAGTTTGCTGTGGAGCCATCCCTCCTGAGCCGAGACAAAAATGTGTGAGCCAGAGGCTAACAAACTGTGAGCTAGCTCACACTAACTCAGCTTAGAGGGAACACTGGTCCCCTGCTAGTTTTTCTCCTAGGGGGGTGTGTGTGTTCCCTGAATGAAAAAACATATATATATCTACCACATCGGGGAGATTAGTGGAGCTCCTTAACATTTGCTACGTCTGGGGCACTCACCTGTATCGCAACATTAAAAGCTTTATTGGAACAGAAGGGGGAAAATGAGATTAGAAACAGATCTCAATAAAAGGGCTGCCCTTCCCCTCTTCCCCCGCCACCTCCCCAACTCCAAACGGATTTCCAAAGCCAGCCTAATTCCCCCCCTTTCTTCTCCCCCCAAAACGCACACCCTCCACGCCTGACTCTCCCTCTTCCAACATTCTGTCTCGCCCTCCCCTCTTCCCCCAGCCTTCCAAACTTATTTTTCTACTTAAGCCGCTCTCGGTAGCCAAGCTTGGAACCTTCAGCACCACCAGGAATGATATGAATTTGCCGCACGCAGCAGGGGGACCCCGTTTAATGGCACCCGCCCAGGTGGGCACTGGAAGGAAACTGCCGCCATTGGCCTGCGGGTGCATGAACGAGAAGGGGAGGCAGACAGACTGCTGGTGTGCATGGTTTTGAAAAACTGCAGGTATGCCACTGGAAGCGTGCAAGCCAGGGCGTGAGGAACACACAGTGAGCAACGTTGTGTGCAAGAGAGAGAAAGTGGTAACCAGCTGAGGGAAGGTGCTTCTGGCTGGTTGGTGGAACTTAAAGGCATTTTCTTGGCATTTCTCTGCACGGGAGGCAGTAGAACCGGGAGAGAGGAGTAGAAATTTGGCTGGAGAACTAGGGGGGGGGGAGTGATCTCCCTTCCAGAGCCAGTTTGGTGTAGTGGTTAGGAGCATGGACTCTAATCTGGGAGAATCGGGTTTGATTCCCCACTCCTCCACATGCAGCTGCTGGGTGACCTTCGGTCAGTCACAAGTTCTCTTGGAGCTGTTCTCTCAAGGGCAGTTCTCGAAAGAGCTCTCTGAGCCCCACCTACCTCACAGGGTGTCTGTTGTGGGGAGGGGAAGGGAAAGGAGTTTGTAAGCCGCTCTGAGACTCCTTCGGGTAGTGAAGGGCGGGGTATAAATCCAATCTCTTCTTCTTCTTCTTCTTTTACCTCACAGGGTGTCTGTTGTGGGGAGGGGGAGGGAAAGGAGTTTGTAAGCCGCTCTGAGACTCCTTCGGGTAGTGAAGGGTGGGGTATAAAT
>NW_015159749.1:29851-30091 GCF_001447785.1 Gekko japonicus
GGGGGGAGGGAGGGAAAGGGATTGTAAGCCACTCTGAGAGCCAGTTTGGTGTAGTGGTTAAGTGTGCGGTCTCTAATCTGGGAGAACTGGGTTTGATTCCCCACTCCTCCACATGCACCTGGCTGGATGACCTTGGGCGAGCCATAACTCTAGCACAGCTGTCCTTGAAAAAGAGCAGTTTCTGTCAAGAGTTCTCTCAGCCCCACCTACCTCACAGGGTGTCTGTTGTGGGGAGGGGAA
>NW_015159749.1:30477-34422 GCF_001447785.1 Gekko japonicus
GAGAGATTAAAAAAAGGGCAACATTTTAATTGTTTAATTAGGCAGCTGATTTTTTAAAAAAGGTCTACTTAATATTTTCATTGCTTAAGTAAATGAGGCTGGCTAGTACCCCCTTAGAAGAGGCATCATACTTGTTCAGGGCACTGTACCCCCCCCAAAAAAAACCCTATAGTTTTATTTACACGTAGATTTATATGGATTTAATCAATTAACCATGGAGCTGCGGTGGCTCAAGTGGTTAAGACGCTGAACTGCAGGCTGTGGAAGGTCGGTAGTTCAGCAGTTCGAGACCCGAGTGTGCCGCATGTTGGAATGAGCTCCCATCTCTAGTTCCAGCTCCTGCCAACCTAGCAGTTCGAAAGCAAGACATTGCAAGTAGATAAATAGGTACCGCTTCAGTGGGAAGGTCACAGCGTTCCGTGCGCCTTGGTGTTTAGTCATGCCGGCCACATGACCACGGAAACGTCTTCGGACAGCGCTGGCTCTTCGGCTTTGAAACGGAGATGAGCACCGCAACCCTAGCGTCGGATTCGACTGGCTTTCGAGCAAGGGAACCTTTACTTTTAATCAATTAACCAATCAATTAAAACACTACTTACTGATTAAGATTTCTGGTATTTGGTGACAGCTCTATGTCTGGAGAGGTTGTTGCTGGAAAAAGGAGAAAACCAACAAAAGCTACCCTGGATTTAGGAGAGTCTTCATTGATAGAAAGTAGGGAGAGAGGAGAAAGACGGAAAGTGAAGCCTTGGCCTGGTATTTGTGAAAAGGGAGTCGAGAAGGGAGGGGGGGTTCTGAGGACAACTGAAAGCAAGAGGTCTGAAACAAACCAAGCCCTGTTTGCAGACCCTTAAAAGAATGTGACGCACCTGGCGTAGGCTTAGAAAGCCTTCAGAGAAGCCATGGGAGGGGGGCCTTGTGAGGCTGGGAGGTGGGGAAAGTGACAGACGAAGAGGAACGATGATGATCGTAATTCACTCCTCCTCTCATCTGATTGGATTGCCACTGGGGCTCAAAAACAGAGGCGGGGTTAGGCTGCCCTCTCTGCTTGTGGATCTGGCTACCAGAGGAAGTGGAATAACGGAGTAGACAAAGCACTGTCCTAATCCAGCAGAGCTCAGCAGTAAATGGGAACTGACTGTAAGAAGAAGAAGAGATTGGATTTGCACCCTGCCCTTCACTACCCAAAGGTGTCTCAGAGCGGCTTACAAACTCCTATCCCTCCCCCTCCCCACAACAAACACCCTGTGAGGCGGGTGGGGCTGAGAGAGCTCTTGACAGAAACTGCTCTTTTTCAAGGACAGCTGTGCCAGAGCTTGTGACTGACCCAAGGCCACATCAGCAGGTGCAAGTGGAGGAGTGGGGAATCAAACCCGGTTCTCCCAGATTAGAGTCCGCACACTTAACCACTACACCAAACTGGTAACATTCAGTTGAGGCCTAAAAGAAAGGAAGGAGGTGGGGCTGACCGGTGTTGTTTCGGCACATACAAGACGGTCTTAGCAAATCCCCATGTTCAACTGTGAGGCACGAATCCTATATTCCCAGAGGTTAGGCTTGCCAAGTCCCTCTGGGGGGGTGGGGAAACCCCCGCCCCAGAGGCCCGTTCCCTGCCGGCGGCCGCTGGCGGATCGGGCCCCGGGGGGAACTCCACCCCCATGTGCATGTCACCCGGAAGTGATGCGGGGACGCCGGGGATGCTGGGGGCGGGGCCACGGTCATCCAAGGGAAAACTCTACGGTTTTCCCTCGGATGGTCGTGGCCCTGCCCCCAGCGTGCCCAGCATGATCGCGTCATATCTGGGTGACGTGGTTGCGGTGCGCGCACACACCAGGAGCGAGCCGGGAGTCCCCCGCTGCAACAACAGGTAGGACTTGGCAACCCTACCAGAGGTGTCTGTATTGGGCTTTAAAATTCTGCATCGAGGTCGCCCAGGTTCTGCCGTGTGCATAAACGATGTTCCTTGCATAGCATATCATGGGCGTGCCATGCCGTTGAGGAAAGCATCAGAGGAAACCACAGCATCAGAGCCACACCGGAATTAGAAGGTGGGTGGGGAGCTGGCCTGATACGCGCTCATCCCTCCCACCCTCCCACGCTGGCCTTGCAATTCCTACGCTACAAGAGGGTGTGTAAAGGAGCTGCAGGGGAACACAAAGGCCCCTCTCCCAGAATGCTAACCACCATCAAAGCCTTAAAAGCCTGAGAGACACAGAGATTCAGCCACATTCCTAAATCCCCTACTATCTGAGGAAGGATGCATACGACCGTCCTGTCCAGGAAAGTAGCTTTTTCCCCATTGTTTGTTGTTAACAGAGCCTGTAATTTTGTGTGCTGCCACAAACCTTCTCAACATGAGGTTGGGCTGTGGTACAGCATGGAATGGGGGCAGCGAACGCTCTGAGAAGAGACTGGATATTTAATGGGATTCTGCCGCTTTTTTTTTCTGAGAAAAGCTACTTCCCCCTCAAAAGAAATACGGACCTCCAGGTTCACCCCAGGATGGGCCCTGAATGCTACCCTTGGAGTAAGGGAAGTGCAGGACTGGATCCAGGGCTATTTTGGGGCGGGAACGCACAGGAACGGAGTTCCGGCTGGCTCCTGAGTTGGCCACACCCAGCAGGAGCTCATTAGCATAACAGGCCACGCCCAACAGCAGAAACCCATTAGGATTGGCTACATTAGGGGCGTGTGGCCTAACATGCAAAGGAGTCCCTGCTACAAAAAAAGGCCCTGGGTTTTGACGACAAACAAGGTAAACAGAATAAGAAGCAAAGGGTGGGTGTGGCTGGATGACCACACTTCTGGCAACACGGGGCTGCGGCCTAATAGGCTAATGAGCTGTGGTGTCAGGGTGTGGCCTATTATGCTAATGAGTTCCTGCTGGGCTTTTTCTACCAAAAAAGCCCTGACTGGATCCCTTTCGAGTGCACTCTGGGAAACAGCAAACATTTGGATGATAAACACAGTTTCTAAAAAGAAAACCACAGACAGCTTAGCAGACTTCCTCTGCAGAAGAATAAAAACGAAGCACAGAGGTTTTCATCGAGTCTGATTTATACCACTCTAGCTAAAAAATGTTATAAGAGGCCTCCACATTTTCACACGACTGGATGCTTCCCTCCCAGAATGTACACTGGGATGAGTCCAATTCCCCAGCCCCTAAAGTGTCCTCCGCTTTGATGTTCTCAATTAAGATGCCTAAGAAAGAAAGACATAAGCTTTGGTTTGGGGAGCAAAACTGGGGTGCTGTCTTGGTTTCACTTCCCGCACAATCCTTCTTGCAGGAAATTCGGACCAAAGGAATGCTCCTGGAATTTTTGCCCCCCATCCCTAGGGCCAAACTGAAGGACCGGCCGCCTCCCGCTGGCTGCTGTTTATTTCAGCCCATGTGGGATTTTGCTGGGCCTCCCAGGAACTGGTGGAAACTGTATTGTCCCAGAGGACTTTGGGTAGGCACCGAACCCAATTACTGTTGGGTGAGTCCATTTTTAATGTTTTTAAAAAGTTTACCGCTGGTTTTAATCTTTTCAATACGTGTGTCACTAAGGCTTTTTTTAAAGCTTGGGTCATTTACTGCTTCCTTTATTACTGCGATTTGTTGGTGGTTGTCTTTCCAAATTGCTCTACCATGTGATGCTGATTTTTACTGTGTATTAAGTGTTATTTAGAAGAAGGGTGGCACAGTCAAGTGTAAAATGGGTAAAATGGGTAAAATGGGTATCACGCAAGGTGTATTAAATGCTAGTTTGGTGTAGTGGTGAAGTGCGCGGACTCTAATCTGGGAGAACTGGGTTTGATTCCCCACGCCTCCACTTTAGGGTTGCCAAATATGTTTTGGCCGGGAGCGGGGGGCTCCTGGCCGGTGTCTGTAACGTGCGCGCGCGCCCCGCGTGCACGTCACCCGGAAGTGACATTGCACGCTGGAGGCGGGGCCACGCCATT
>NW_015159749.1:34599-38512 GCF_001447785.1 Gekko japonicus
CTGTTCTTGAAAGAGCTCTCTCAGCTCCCCCCCACCTCACAGGGTGTCTGTTGAGGGGAGGGGGAGGGAAAGGAGTTTGTAAGCCGCTCTGAGACTCCAAGTGAAGGGCGGGGCATAAATCCAATCTCTTCTTCTTCTTCTTCTATACAGAAGCCAGAAGTCTTCCTATGGAATTCTTCTGTCTCAGGGAGGGAGGGAGGATGAGCAGTTGAGTGTGCTGTGGGGTGGAAACATCTAATGGCAAAGGAAAGTTTAGGCCAAGGCTAAGCACACCCATTTTCTTCAAGCGCACACACACACACAACTAGTCTCCTCCAGCAACAGTGTCAGATAGGGCTGCCATTCCCCCGACAGGGGCGGGGGTTTACCCGCTTTCAGGGGGCCCAATCCGCCACCACCGAGCCGGCTGGTGGGGGGAACCCCACCCCCAAAGAGACCCATCTACACCAACCTGCCTGGCACATTGTGTGTGTGTGTGGGGATACTCTAGCACTTGAGAAAAAACTCTATGGTTACCAAAATTCTATGATTACCAATGTGGATAAGAAGAGAGCCAGTATACTGCCATTTTGGCAATTTAATTCTTGTCTATGAAGATAAGGCAAGCTGGGAAGAATCCGGGTGTTCCCCTGTCGGCTGTATGGGCCTCAAAAAGATGGGGTTCACACTGAAAGCTGACCTACATGTTGAAAAACAGCATATGGTACAGTCTCCCGGGACTATACCACTTTAGAATAGGGTTGCCAGGTTCCCTTGCCGTCACAGTGGGGAAATTTGGAGGGCGTTCTGGAGGTGGGTGGAACATTGTTGGGTGATGTCCTGATGCAATGATGTCACCCAGAAGTGACATCATCGCATCAGCAACATTACATGCGATGCTCTGGTTTTTGGGCAAAAACTCTATGGTTTTTTGTCTTCAAAACCATAGAGTTTGCCCCAAAAAACAGAGTGTCATGTGCGACGTCACCAACGCAATGATATCACTTCTGGGTGATGTCATCACGCGGGGATATCACCCGACAACATCCATATTTGTGGGTGGGTTTTCCCCAAAAGCGGGGGAAAGCCCTAAATGGCCAGGGTCCGACATACCTAAGGGACCACCTTTCTCCGTACATACCCCAAAAGAGCACTTCGGTCCGGGGCACAACACCGCCTGGGGACCCCAGGCCCCAGGGAGGCCCGGCTTGTGGCAACAAGGGCCAGGGCCTATTCAGTGGCGGCTCCTACCTGGTGGAACGAGCTCCCGGAGGAGATCAGGGCCCTGCGGGACTTCCACAGGGCCTGCAAGACGGAGCTCTTCTGCCAGGCTTTCGTTTAGGAGCCACCACTGCCACTTCCACCAACGATCCCTGAAACAACTGGGAACGGAATGGCCCTGGAAGATCATACTGCAGCGCCGCGGAGGACCAGTATTGTTGTTCTGGGATACAGACAATATCATCTGAACATCATCAGCCGAATACCATCTTTTTGCTTAGTGTAACGTCTTAGAGCACTTGTTAATGGTCTTGTTTTATTGTGTTTTATCGTGTTTTATTTTGTTTTTATTGGCACAAAGTGCCCTATCTGTAAGCTGCCCTGAGCCCTTGTGGGGAGGGCGGGGTATAAATTTAATAAAATAAATAAATAAATAAATAAATATTTTTTTGGCCCACATATGAATGTTTTTTAAAATTATTATTATTATTATTGAGGTTTATATACATAATCTTACATTGAATCATTGTACAATCATTTTACCCCGCTCCCCCCCCCTATAGTATCTTCATATTTTTAACCATGTGCACAGATTCTTCATTCGTATTTGGATATTTGGATTGGCTTCCCCCCTTTCCACCCATTCCTTATATCCCACCCATTTATTTGTAATCTTTTGACATTTCTCCTCCCATGTCTCTTCAGTAATTATCTGTGCGAATATATCTGATTGTACGCGTTCAAAAACATAATTATTCAATTTTTCCATTGTCCATTTGTGCCTATCCCTCCATCCCAATGCTATTACAGCCATCCCGGCTAAAACCATAATTTTATATAACTCCCATTTATTTATTTCCACCTTTTTATTTCCCAATATTCCAGAAATAGGCAAGCCCCTATTAATCTCTATATTAACTTGAAATAAATCAAAGATAACCCTTACAATCTTTTGCCAAAATTCCTTAACCACTTTGCATTCCCACCACATATGGGCGTAGAGACCTACTTCTTGGCCACAGTGCCAACACTTTGGATATAAATAAATAAATAAATAAATAAATAAAAAATCCTGCTGGTACCTGGGGGCTGGCACCCCTACTTGGAAGGGAGAAACTCTGGGAAGAGACTTCACTTAAACACAAACACCAAAATCCCACATAAGGAAAGTGAGCACTGCAGGGTGAGAGTTCTCCTCCACATATTAGACTCCCACGTGCAGGGAGGTGTTAATGTAGGGGAGAAATCAGTCCCGATGACTCCACCCCACCCCCCACACTCACCCATCCATTAATACTTTGAAAACTGTACACACATCATGGGACTCCTAGCTATAGACAATGTGTGTGGTTTTCTTAAAAAATTAATTAATGACGGCATGGGTATTATCCAGTAGGTGCCCACAGGAGTCATACATGTTTCTATCGCAGTAAAGCATCGTGTTGGGAGAGCCAGTTTTGGCTTTGCCCAGATACTGCCTGAAATGCAACAGAAACATGGAACAGTTTTGGCCAGACGTTTGGGTGTCTTGAGGGAACAAAAAATGTCAATATGCGCCTGAAGCAAAGACAGTTCTATGATCCCACCTCATAAGTCTTTGAAAAGCTGTCAGCTGTACACAGTCTGAGAAAACAGCATGGACATTACTGCCTGCTCAGTGACAATGCGCAACATATGCGTTGGCTGATCTGCCATGCCAGCTATGGGTCACACCCTTGTACACATGTTGCAAAGATGGCCATGGAACCTTTTATGCTTTTTCCCATTTTGTAAAAGGTGAAGTCCAGCTAGGTTCACAGGGCAGGCCCGGTTGCCCCTTCCCCATGGCTGCTTCCCACAATGCTCCAGTGACATAAGAAGGAAGAAACCAAGTGAGGTGCACAGGAGCATATAGGAAGATGCGGTCCGAAGAGCTTACTCAACCTATTGGAGCAACACGAGAAACAGCTCCTGTGATGGAAGCCCCCAGCCCACGGAACCTCCACCGGGAAGGCAGGCTTTCCTTAGTGCCGACGGCTGAAGGGAAACCTGCCCGGGCTTGTCCGAAAGCAGGATACAGAAGGGACCCCACGGGGAACACCCGGACCGTTTCAAGAATCAAGGTAGAGGCTCCAGACCTTGTGTCAAGCTGGGGAAGAAAAAGGAGAGGGGAAATGGTGGTGGGGTGGAGGGGAGCTTTCTTGAGCCAAGAGCCGGTATAAGAGGGGAAACACAAAATAACATTCCCACAGAATTCCTAGCACAAAAGAGCGATTGTGCCGAAGGGCTGGAGAGAAAGGCTGGGGCGGGGTGGGGAACTGGAGTGATTGCTGATACGAGGGATGCTTTGGGTCTGTCTCTTTCGGGGAGGGAATGGGCGTGGTGTAGGGTGGGCTCATTTCTAAAAACGCGCCGCCGTCGCCCTGTTCGCTTTGTTGCAGACTGTGCCCGCTTTGTGCCCGCTTTGGACGAGCTGAGGAGGAGGAGACGGTGGCAGGGCTTCGCAGACTCTTCTGGCGCTCTGTGATCCCTGCCTCCCTCTCCCGCCACCTGGCTCCAGCTGCATCCTCCACCTGCACCATCCAGGCCGAGATCTGATTAGAGATCACAGGCCGTGCACAAAGGAGCCCGTGATACAGCGGCGTGGCCTGAGGACTTGGCGTGGGCTAGAACATGGCAAGGCAGAGCGTGTGTGTTTGCGGGGGGGGGGGGGGGGGTTGAATACATCAGAACT
>NW_015159749.1:38668-39675 GCF_001447785.1 Gekko japonicus
TCCGACTGTAGGGTTACGGTGCTCATCTCCGTTTCAAAGCCGAAGAGCCAGCACTGTCCGAAGACGTTTCCGTGGTCATGTGGCCAGCATGGCGTTCCGTGCGCCTTGGTGTTTAGCCACGACCACGGAAACGTCTTCAGACAGTGCTGGCTCTTCGGCTTGGAAACGGAGATGAGCACCGCAACCCTAGAGTCGGACTCGACTGGCTTTCGAGCAAGGGAACCTTTACCTTTACCTAGGTGTATTTTAGCTGTGGTTTTCATTGTTTTAACTGTGTGTTTTGTTTTTATAAGTAGCTGAAGCCAGCTGTTTGCAGGAGAGGCTCCTTCCACCACTGTGAAGAGCAGCACTGGCTGCAGGTTTGCTTCTGAGAACAATTCAGACGCTGGTTGGCATTTATAAAGTCCTAGACACTTGGGAGGGGGCACAGCTCTTAAAGGACCCCTTACGCCTTTGGGTGCAAGCCCACCATCGCGGGGACGGCCTGTACAGAGCCTTCTTTGCTTGCTCTCAAAGGTGAGGTGCCTGGGGACCAGGGTGTTTCCGGTTCCAGCCTGTGCTGCTAGGCATGGGGATGGAGGGAGGAGCTTTTCCCACCCTGGTGCCTGGCCTGTGCCACTCTTCCCCTTCCACGCCTGCTCGCTGCTTGCCTACCTTGGCTGCATTAGAATGCTGCTAGGTGACAACCTCTCTGCCCCGCCCCCCCAGGCCCTTGAATGGATTTCCTGATTCATACTACTTGTCATCTACTTCTGCTTCACTGACTATGCTAAAGCCTTTGACTGTGTGGCTCACAACAAACTATGGCAGGTCCTTAAAGAGATGGGAGTACCAGACCACCTCACATGTCTCTTGAGAAACCTGTATAAGGGCCAAGAAGCGACAGTTAGAACCCACCTTGCTTATTTAATATATATGCAGAGTACATCATGCGAAATGCTGGCCTGGATGAATCACAAGCGGGAATTAAGATTGCTGGGGAAAAGATCAACAACCTCAGATATGCA
>NW_015159749.1:40541-41255 GCF_001447785.1 Gekko japonicus
CGGGGTTTCATTTGGAATGCTCCCTCGTGGAGAAACTTCCTGTAACAAATAATAATGATGATGATGACGACGACAACAACAACAACAACAACAATAAGCAGCAGCAGCAGCAGCGATATAGTTCCCAACTTCAGGAAGTCAAGCAAACGTGCCTTTAAGTCATTGTGGTGTAGTAGTAAAAGCTGAGACACCGAGTTCAAATCCTTATTCAGCCATGAGCCTTCTTCGATGCCCTTGGGCAAGTCGTCCTCTCTCAAGCCTAACCCACCACACAAGGTTGTTGCAAACATGTAGTGGAGGAAGAGAGAAACTGGGAACCAGGCATCCTTCCAAAAGGATGTGGACAGAATGGAGGGGGTGCAGAGGAGAGCGACGAGGATGATGGGGGGCCCAGGAGACCAAGAAGCCCTCTGAGGAAAGGCGGAGGGACTTGGGAATGTTCAGTCCGGAGAAGAGGAGGTTGAGGGGGGCGTAGTCCGGAGAAGGGAGCGGTGGTGCAGGAGGTTAAATGCCCGCTGGTAACATCTGCGAACAGCTGCTACAGCTGTTCGAGACCCACCACGGCCAGGGTGAGCACCTGGCCCCAGTCCCAGCTCCCGCCCACCCAGCGGTTCGAAAGCAATAAATAACATCGAAAAAGCGAGTAGATAAATGGGTACCTGCCCTAGGTGGCAGGGGGCACCCTTCCCTGTTGTGGGGGCTGATGGAGCATCG
>NW_015159749.1:42168-126746 GCF_001447785.1 Gekko japonicus
CCCCAGGTGACCCCGATGTGCGGATTTAGATATCCACACGCAGGGGGCTCCTTCGCTATTAGATATATAGATGGCTCTCTTGAAGTATTTGAAGGGCTGTCACTTAGAGGAGGGCAGAGAGCTGTTCCTGTTGGCAGCAGAGGAGAGTACTCGCAATATTGGGTTTAAATGAAGGGTGGGAAGGTACCGGCTGGATTTTAGGAAAAACTGTTTTACAGGAAGAGTTGTGCAACAGTGGAATCAGCTGCCTCGGGAGGTGGTGAGCTCCCCCCTCCTCCCTGGCAGTCTTTAAGCAGCGGCTGGACAAACACTTGTCAGGGATGCTCTAGGCTGATCCCGCATTGAGCAGGAGGGTTGGACTAGGTGGCCCCTGTATGGTCCCTTCCAACTCTGTGATTCTGTGCTACCTTGGCCTCCTTGGGGGAGGGCTGAAAATAGAATAAAGAGAGTGGAAATGGATGGATTCTTCAGCTCGCTGTGGAAGAAGTTCCATCACACAGGAGCTTCGGAGTGACAGCGGCAGGTTTTGAAACCAGGATTTCCCCAAAGGAAGCTCACCCTTCAGCCAAGAATACTCAAAATGCTTCTGAGCCCCAGAAACCCAGCCTGAAGCAGCAGCCAAAAACACACACGCCCCCTTTCCGGCCCTTTTGCTGCTGCCAGATTTCCGAATGACAGCTTTGGTGCCGGCCGGTGGAAAGGAAGGCCGCTTCTGGGAAGGGGGTGGTTGTTTTCCTTTGAGGGAATTTTTTTTTTAAACGAAGACCAAAAGAACTTTCATCAAGTTTGTTTGGTTGTGTTCCAGAAAGAAATAGGATTTAAAACCTCATTTGCACATTTCCCCCCCAATTTTGTTGAAGGAAACCTGGCCCGTCTTAGCCTGCCATCACTGTCAGGTGCTCGGAGCGATTCCAGAATTACAATCCCAGCAGATGCTCCAACGGGGAAAGCCCTCGAGAGCATGTGCAGAACATTCGGCTTGGGGTGAGCAGGGTCTGCAGACACGACGGAATCCACATACAGGAGAGCGAAGTATTCTAGGTACAGGCCAAGTCACAGGAACAGTGACAGGACTGAACGAGATTGTTGTGGCCCAGAAACTTCATTCTGAAAATTGACTTTTTCGGCCTCCCAAAAATGTTCTCCAAAGGTCCACCCAAAACAGTACCATTTCCCACAGTTTCACCACCGCTTTTTTCCTCTGTCAAATTCTGCTTTGATACAATTTTTAGCACGTTCTCGCTCTGTGATATGATGTGATGATCACTAAGTCAGTTCAGAGTGTGAGCAAAGTTTTCTGCTCGTGCTCGGAATGGAAGAATGCGTTTGTCCCATTTCATATGGCGCCCTAAATTCTTGCCAAAACAAGCACTTCACAATGACTTGTGTGTGCGTGCATAAAACCACTCTCCTCCTGGTTTCTGCACAGCTTGAATGAGGTGCGCAAAAATACAGACAGAGGCCTGACCTGGATAGCCCAGGCAAGCCCATCTCCTCAGGTCTCAGAAGCTAAGCAGGACCAACCCTGGCGAGTACTTGGAAGGCAGACCTCCAAAGAATACCAGGGCCAGGAGGCAGAGGCAGGCAATCAAGCCACCTCCCTGAAACGTCCAAGCCCCACTAGGGGTTGCCAGAAGTCAACCATGACTTCCAGGCACACACGCACACACACACAGAGTACTCACAAAAAATACAGATAGTATTTTGCTTTTGTTTGTTTTTTATTCCCCCAGAGGGAATTTTTTAATTATTTTTATATCTCTACAAATACTACAAAGAAAAAAGGATATAGGGAACTACACATACAGGGACAAAGTAAAGAAACCCACTACTACCTAAAAACCCAAGCGAGGAGATCTCCAACAAGCTTAGTTACAATAAGTCATTGCTTCAGTTTCATTTCTAGAAACTGAGTCAAACATACTCATTTTTCTCTCTGCTGATTTTACATTTAAATTAAGGTGCCTGTAAACCACCCCCCGTTCATCTCTAACATATTGTTGAATTCAACGCACAATTCAGAGTCCTTCAGCCTTTACTTCTTTTCCCCCTTTCTCAGCTTATAAGGACTTCTTGGAGCTGCTGCTCCCTGCTCAAAGGCATATTAAGTGCTTACCTGCTGGTTCTTCTGTGCTGGTGACAACAGATGTAGGGTTGATGGCGGGAATCTCTGAAAAAGAAAAGGTAAAGTTTCTTAAGGAAAAATACTAAATACCTGGACGCTCTGCTCCTCCCCCGCCCTTCCACTGGTGGCAGACAGAAAAAACCAAAGCAATGGCCCCTGCGAACTGCCATGCCCTCTGCGAACTATACACACAGTCAGACTCCCAAGTGGCAAATGAATGAGCATGGGTCGCTGCCTATGCATCGTCTCCAATGAAAACAAATGAGGGTCTGTAGCTAAATGGAAGATCCCTACTTTGTGGCTTTTGGAAAGATGTCAGAATCAGAGTTGTGTAAAATTCACCATGTGAAAAAGATGAAGGGCAAGCAAATATCGTACAGCTGTTTCTCTGTGATTTGAGATTCTGGAGCACATTATCTGTGGGTACCGCTCCTCTCGAAATGGGGAAATTGAGTAGTGTTTCTCCTTCATCTTTTTGTTGTAATGCTTGTGCTCCATCACTAGGTGATGCTATAGTGCTGTTTGCTACAGCATCAAATGCGGCATACACAGAGAGAGCAATCAGTGATATACTGACACCTAGTGAACACTGAGAGCACAGCAGGAAACAAGCAGGCACCCATTGAGTAATGAGAATTTTCCCCAATACCCTCTTCTTCAGGCGCCAGTGATGACTTCTACAGTTCTGTGACTTTTCTTTTCTTGCGCAAACAAGCAACCACATAGGAGAGTACAAAATAATGGTGACCAGGGCTATTTTTGGGCAGGAACGCACAGGAACGGAGTTCCTGTTGGCTCCTGAGTTGGCCACGCCCAGCAGGAACTCATTAGCATAATAGGCCATACCCAACAGCAGAAACGCATTAGGATTGGCTACATTAGGGATGTGTGGCCTAACATGCAAAGGAGTTCCTGCTCCAAAAAAAGCCCTGGGTTTTGACAATAAACAAAGTAAACAGAATAAGAAGCAAAAGGTGGGTGTGGCTGGATGAGCACACTTCTGGTAACATGGGGGTGCGGCCTAATGTGCTAATGAGATGTGCTGTCAGGGGTGTGGCCTAATAGGCTAATGAGTTCCTGCTGTTGGGTGTGGCCTATTATGCTAATGAGTTCCTGCTGGGCTTTTTCTACAAAAAGAGCCCTGAGGTGACCCACAAAGAAACTAAAACAATGGTGGAAACTATAGGAGAGGCATTTTCAACCACTGGGGTTCAGTATGAATGGTCAAAGACCCATGTAGAATATGTTTAGAGTAACCACAGCCAGGCAGTCCTCTGAACATGTAAAGTCTGCCTGAATATTAGTTGAACGTCAAAATGATCGAGGAGATGGAGTTCCTCTCATACCAGACCTTTAAAAAAAAAAAACAACCCGCAGAATTATGACCAAAGTGTCTGGGGAAGAGGACAGAAATTTAGAAGATTATGAAAGAATGGAATGGAAAAGGAGACAGTTTGAAAACGCCTGTAAAGATGACGAGTCTGCTGCAGTGGTTAGAGGGCAGAAGCAGGACCAAGGAGGCCCAAGTTCAGATCCCCCCTCTGCCCAGGAAGCTTCAGCCAGTCACTCTTCCTCTGCCTAACCTACCTCGCAGGGCTGTTGTGAGGATAAAATAGAGGACAGAAGAATGGTGCATGCCGTGCTCCATGCAGGAAAGGCTTGATAAAAAATGTGATCCACATATCGAAGTTACGTAAGTAGAGGGACCGCAGTGCAGGGCTTGGAAGGGGCACCCTTCAAACGCTATTCCCTGCCTGGGACTGTGTCCAAGAGCAAGAGTGAGCTTTCTTAGGTCGGCATGTTGATTTTTTAAAGTTAATATGTCACATGTATTTTAAGCTATGTTCTTATATATCGTGTTATATATTTGTTAAGTTATTATACCACAGACTTTTTACTTATCCATATATATTCTGATAAAGGAATGTCCTCAGTATCTGTAAAATTGCCCTTACATTATGTTTTTGGTCATTATATTCCCTATGCATTTTTCCCTATTCCTTTTTTCTTTCCGTATTCCTTAGGGCACCAAACGGACCCGCCCCCCCGCCAAAGCCCCCTGCCAAAAGCCCTGCATCTCCCTGACCACTGCCACCTCTTTCTCCCCAAGTCCAACAAGCTCGGCGACGGCCATCCGGTCTGGGAGATGCAGAGCTTTTGGCAGGGGTGGGGCCGGGTGCAGTTTGGCGCCCTAGGGCGAGCCAGTCACTGGCCCCAGGGGTCGTTTCATAGAAAAAGAGCTAAGGGAACTCATTAGCATAACTCATTAGCATATGCCACACCCCCTGACATCACCGGAAGTGTGTCATAAGGCCACACACCCTGCCCGAGGCAGGGAGGAAGCAGGTGTGTGCCAGGCCAAGAGCACATGCACATGCCAGCGGTGGCCGCTGGAAGCCCGTGGGTGGGCTGGAGAAGGCCGAGAAGGACCTTAGGGGGTGGGGGGGGCCCGCCTGCACCTGCTGGAGCCTACCCGGGCTTGGCCCGCTGCCTGCGCCGTTGACTGCGCTGCCCGCGGCTGGGCCCACCTGCCCACCTGGGCCTGGCCCCAGCTCACCACCGCCCTGTGAGTAGTCCCCGCGTGCTGCCGCTGCGGCGCACTTTTACTCAGCACCAAGCAGGGCACACACACACCCCGGCCTAGTTTGCCAGTCCCTCCAAGCGCTGCCACCGCCACCCCCGGGGATGCCCCAAAGAAAAGCTCCCGCCGGCCCTGCATTCAGCCTCGCTTCGAGGCAGGGTTGATTGCCGCCTCCCCCCCTCCAGGCTAGCTGGAAAGTTTGTGCCGGGGAGAAAACTTAACCGGAGGAGGAGACTTGTTGGGCGGGCAGTGCTTGCCCCGGTTGGGTGGCTCTTGTCCCCCCCCCCCACGGGTCTACTCCGGGAGGGGAGCCGTGTCCCAGAAGAGTCAGATTCGAATCCGGTACCCCCTTAGAGACCAACAAAGCTAGCTTGTTGCACCTGGCGCCCCCCCTCCCGGGTGTGTTTCTGAGAGGTCTGCAGGGCCCACCGGGAGGTTGGCATCTGCGCTGGGGCGCCACAAGCTAGCCTCGCCTAGGGTGCAGAAACACCTTGGGCCGGCCCTGTCAGTGGCTCAAGCTGCAACATGAACGTCTGAAGAACCTCTCCCCACCCCCCCTTACCTGGCTGTGTTTGCTACGATTAAGGTAACAGGGCAGAAGTGGCCGTTTCCACTGGGGGATCATGAGGGAGTGGGAGGGGGAGGAAGCAGATGGATTTGCACACCCAGTGGAGTTCCCAAGGATGTCATCAGCTGGGATCTAAGCCCCTTAGTTATTTATTTCTTGGATTTATATCCCGCCTGCCCTGCAAGCGGGCTCAGGGTGGGGAACGAGAAGAGAATTTGTAGAACCATTAAAACAAATGATCACACTGAATGGCTTAAAACCATTTAAAAGATGGCAAATCATATATAAATGTATAAGGTTCCAGCAGTGCTAAACAGATGACAGAAACGAGAATCACAACAGAAATGATGGTAAGGTCTCTTTACACGGGCCAAGGTAATGGGGCAGTTTTCAGCAAGGGAGACCAGATGACTGGGCGTCCATCGCCTCAGTCAAGAAGAAGACCCCCCTCCCCATCCCTCTCCCTTCTCTCTCCACCCTTACCTGGCTGTGTAAGGTAGCAGCACAGAAGTAGGGAGACAGAAGGGGCTGTTTCCATTAAGGGCAGGTGGGGGAACTGGGGCGAGACAGATCTGGACACCTTGCATTGCTCCCAGCGATGTCATCGGCAGCACCAGGGCTATTTTTGGGCAGGAACGCACAGGAACGGAGTTCTGACTGGCTCCCGAGTTGGCCACGCCCAGCAGGAACTCATTAGCATAATAGGCCACACCCAAAAGCAGAAACTCATTAGGATTGGCTACATTAGGGGTGTGTGGCCTAACATGCAAAGGAGTTCCTGCTACCAAAAAAGGCCCTGGGTTTTGACAACAAACAAGGTCAACAGAATAACAAGCAAAAGGTGGGTGTGGCTGGATGACCACACTTCTGGTAACGTGGGGTGTGGCCTAATATGCTAATGAGCTATGCTGTCTGGGGTGTGGCTGGATATGCTAATGAGTTTCTGTTGTTGGGTGTGGCCTATTATGCTAATGAGTTCCTGCTGGGGGTTTTCTACCAAAAAAGCCCTGGGCAGCACCGCAGGGCTTGTGGAGTTTAGAACTAAGTTTTAAGAATAAACCAGCTACTTTCCAACTTGGGGTGGTGGGGATATCTGCCAAGTTTACAGTGCCAAGTTCCAAGGGTAGCTTGCTATCAACAGAGCTTCTTGTAAAACCCTCCATCTGGCAGCCGAACTGCGACAGTTGTCCCCTCCGAGAAGCATACCACAGGAAAAGGCATGCAGAGAATTTCAAAACAGCAGCCGGCCGTTACTCACTGATGCACGGAGCCACGGGCGAGCGGCTCTGCTGGTAGCCCTTTGCGCAGCGGTTACAGGTTAGCCCCGTCACGCCATCCTTGCACGGGCACTGCCCGGTGGTCTGGTTGCAGGTTTTCCCAGCTGCACCAACTGGGTGGCAATCGCAGGCTAAGGGTGGAAGAGAGAGAGAGAGAAGTTAAAGGCCGCTGGAGTTGCACACACACAGAGACACACACATTTCACGAGACGACACGCTGAGAAAGAGACAGAGTTACGTGCATCCGAAACATAAATTTAAACCACATGTGAAACAGGGCAACAACCCCCACCCACCCCCAGACATTCCAAATCTGGCCTAGTTGCTGTGACCCTGCAGGGCAGAACCACACATGACCTTGGCGAATGTGTTTGCCATCGAATAGCTTAATTTATTTGTTTAAAAGATTTATAGCCCACGGGGCTCTTGAAATGGTGCTGGGGCATTTCTAGGGGAGAACAGGCAGGTGGGTGGAACCGCTGAACCCTTCCCCCATCAATGAATCTCCCCCACAGTCCCTACTTCTACCCCCCCCCCAACCCTGACAGGTTTATAGGGCTGGCTGGGAAGAAATGGGGGGAACTGGCTGGAGACAGGCGGTCCTGAGGGAGAGAAGCGCCCCCTTCTCCTCACCGAACCCCCTTGTTCTATCTGCTGAGTCTCCCCTGCAAATCCTCCTCCGTCATTAGCATTGCAAGACAAGCCACAGATCTGAAAAATTAGAATCGCTTAGACCTGGACAGCCCCGGCCGGCCCGATCTCATCAGATCTCAGAAGCTATGTCGGTTCAGTCCTGGATTAGGAGGGAGGCCACCTAGAAAGTCTAGGCTCGCTATAACGGCAAACCACCTCTCTTCGCCTCTTCCCTTGAAAACCCCATGAGGGGCTGCCGTAATGGCACTTTACATGCACACGCGTTTGCTTTATGATGTCTGGTTCTGCCCTTGCAAGGTAACTGATTTATTGTTGCATACATTTTTATTCCGACAAGCTCATTCCATCAGGACGCAGACTGAGCAGGTGCTGGTCCGTGCACAAGACTAATCCCCCATCGTCTCCAGACACCAGCTTATGCAGAGCAAATACAATTCCTGACTCAATCAACCGTGGACCTTTTCCACACAGATCGTTTCCCCTGTTGGAAAGCCATTCTCCCCCCTCCCCAATAGCATCATTATCCAAACCTGCTTCGCTGCAAAGTTTTGGGAAAGACCGCAGGCAGAGCCTGGATGGGTGAAAGTAGAGAACTTCCCGGTCCGGCACAGATGTGAGCCATTCTCCCTGCCCAGGGCCGGCTCTCCCGCTAGGCCAACTAGGCACTTGCCTAGAGCGGGAGGCCCTAGATGGGGCGGCGGGCCCTGGATGGGGCGCCTCCCCCCCGCCAAAAGCCAGCGCGATCCCCGAGGCTCCCCTCCGCGTCCTTCCCTCCTGCCCAGACCCTCTCCAGCGACCCATGGTCGGCGGGGAAAAGCACCGGCAGAGCGGGCGCATGAAGAGGGGAGCCCGCGCCGGGGCCACGCTTGCAGCCGCCTGCTGGGGGAGCCAAGGCTGCTGGAGCTGCTGCAGGCGCCGCCAGGCAGGAGATAAGTGTGCCCTGCTGCCGGCGCCTGAGCCAGCCAGCCCTCCGCCCTGGGACTGCACGGCCCTTTACTCCCTCGCCCACCTACCTCCTCCCGCCGCGGGCACTCGGGTGGCAGCAGCAGCAGCGGCAGCTAAGGAGTGCTGCCAAGAGGGAGTAAAAGGCCGCGTGGTCCCGGGGCGCGCCGAGGCGGAGGGCTGGCTGGCTCAGTCGCCGGCAGAAAGAAAGCGCCACGGCCTCAAGTTTGCGCACTGGGAGGGGGGGGAGGATTGTGTGAATCAGACAGACAGCCCTGCCCCTGCCCCTGTGGCAGCCAGCCCAGCCCACTCACCACCAGGTGAACTTTTTCAAGGATTTATTTTACTGTTAAATGACATATCGATATACTGCTAGACGGCCTATTGTTATTGTCAATTCTCGGAGTGGGGGGTTATTGTCCCCTGGTGGCAGGGGGGGCACTGTGGCAACTGGGGTTGGGGGTAAAGTAGGGAAATCCGCCATCTGAGCGCCCGATTGCCTCTACGTTGCATTGGCAGCTGCAGCTACACCTGGGCTTCCAAAGGGAGAGTGTCACCCTGAGGAACGGCCCCTGGATATTGACAGCCGTCCTGTGTACAGCTGGACCGTTTACGTTTCAGGGATTTCACCGAAAGTCTGCCCTTGATAGGGCAGATGCCCCACCCAGCTTTGCAGGGCTTCCTTCCAAAGGCTGGCCTGTAGCTACGTAAAGGATTTCCAGCCCTAGGCAACAACAAGCCCCCTGACTGTTGAGACTAGGGAAAAGGAAGGTTGCTATATGAGTCACAGGAACTGCAGCAGACGAGGACATGGATCTCTCGCTCTATTTGTTCTGTTTGTCCACATGAGTGCCTAACGGGGCAGACAAGATTGCTTCCATGTAGGAGGAGGAGGAGGAGGAGGAAGAGGAAGAGGAAGAGGAAGAAGAAGAAGAAGAAGAAGAAGAAGAAGAAGAAGACATTGGATTTATACCCCACCCTTCACTTGGAGTCTCAGAGCGGCTTACAAACTCCTTTCCCTCCCCCTCCCCACAACAGACACCCTGGGAGGTGGGTGGGGCTGAGAGAACTCTGGCAGAAACTGCTCTTTCTCAAGGACAGCTGTGCCAGAGCTTGTGACTGACCCATGGTCACGTCAGCAGGTGCAAGTGGAGGAGTGGGGAATCAAACCCGGTTCTCCCAGATTAGAGTCCGCACACTTAACCACTACACCAAACTGGCTCTCCAAGAAGAAAGAAACCACCATGTGAACCCTTCCAAGATAGCAGACACCCTAAGGCAGGGGTGTCAAACATGTGGCCCGGGGGCCAGATCAGGCCCCCAGAGGGCTTCTATCAGGCCCGCAGAGGAACTGGCTGTCTTCTGCTTCTTCTTCCAGTTCTGCTGCTGCTGCATTGTCGTAGGTTTGCAGCTTACAGATACACACTCCTGAACAGCATACTCAAGATTGCAACAGCACAGACATTTTGATGCAATAATCCAGAGCAAGAGGTGTCAGTGATCAGACATTGTTCAATAAAGAAAACATTGCAAGAGTGCTAATGTTTTAAGCGTGTTTTTATTTTAAGTAAAAAAAACACCTTTGTGTTTGTGTCCTTTATAAAGTTTATATCTCCACTGCCTGGCATTACATTTTATGACACACATGACCTGGCCCAACAAGGTCTCATTTATGTCAGATCCGGCCCTCATAACAAATGAGTTCGATGCACACTTCATCAGATGCACAGAAAAGCCAGAATTAAAATTTGTTGGTCTTAGAGGTGCCACTGGACTCAAACTTCTTTCTTTTGCTTCTGATCCAACACGGCTGCCCCCACCTGGATCTATTTTCATGGAATGGAACAACTCCTTATAGTTAGAGATCAGTACAGCTAGTCTCCTGGAATTTAAATCCAACCTGCTTTGATATATTTACCCTTTATCCAGGGGTCATTTCGTAGAAAAAGAGGTGTAGGAGCTCATTAGTATAACTCATTAGCATAACTTATTTGCATATGCCACACCCCCTGACATCACTGGAAGTGTGTCAGAAGACAACATCCACTGCTCAGGCTCCACTGGACTCTTTTGGATTGCTAGCTATTGGGGGGAGGGGGGAAACGTGGAGATCTGCCCTCGCAGAGGAGGGAGAGCTTGTACCTGAATAAAACTTGGTCTTAAAGGTGCCACTGGACTGTTTTGGGCCGGGGGGGGGGGGCTCTGCAACTTACCTGGCTGCTTCTTGCTCTGACTGAGGGTTGCTGGGAGCAGGGGGTGGAGCTTGTTGCCTGTGCCTGCCCCCTGGGCTCTTTACTGCCGGAGCTCCGCTCCTGTGCACTCCTGCAGGAAATGACCCCTGCCTTTATCTATGTCAACCGATTTATACTCCATTGTTCCAGCCTGTGTTTTCCAGAGTGGCTAACATACATGGACCTAGGACCTGTGAGATTTATGGTCCCAATGGGACTTCCTTCCCTTCCCTTTGGCACTGCAACCCCTTGAGCACCTTTCCCAATCCTGTTCTTGGGGGAGCACAGGAGCCCCAGAGCTGCAAAAGGGTGAACCAGGGCCTGGAATGGGAGGTGGGATTCAGCAAAAATCCCCCTCCATCGATGGACATGCCCTTCCATCATCAGAAATGGACCCATAACCAGTGTTCCCTCTAAGCTGAGTTAGTGTGAGCTAGCTCACAGTTTGTTAGCCTCCGGCTCACACATTTTTGCCTTCGCTCAGAAAGGACAGCTCCAGAGCAAACTAATTCATGCAGTAGCCAAATCGCCCGCTCACAACTTTATTGCCAGTAGCTCATGAAGTAGAATTTTCGCTCACAAGACTCCACAGCTTAGAGGGAACATTGAATAACCACAGAGGAGATGCAGGTAATTAAATATCTTCAGTCTGAGAATGTGACTCAACGCTGGTTTTTCTGGTACTCTCAAAAAGCTTCACAAACTACTTAACATCCTACAGGAAAGCTGCACAGATCTGCTATTCATTTCTCACAGTTATGAAACTCTCCACCTCGCCCTCTTTGAGAGTAGGGAAATAACGGATAATAAACAGCAAACACAGAAATGCATTAACAAACAAGGGTAGGGAAGGGAGGCCATCCAGTTGCTTGTCGCAAGCGGGCAGCCACCCCTGAGTCCGAATTGTCAGAATCACACAGAAGCCCGTTTGTGCAAAGGAAGAACTCGCGTGGGCTTCCAGTGGGCTGCCGCAGGGGCCGCTTTGATGGTACAGTGACGGATTTCATCTGCTCTGAGCCGCAAGCTTCAGGGTTTTGGGGGGGGGGGTTTGCACAACACATACATAAAAATGTTGTCAAACCACTGGTGGTTATCGCCTTGTGTTTCCATGCCAACAAATGACAGCTGTCATTTGCAGCAGTCATATCTACCATGGTGGCACAGGAGCATTGCCATTAGGGATACACCGAGATGTATTTTTGCCCCTATTCTTTGTCCCTGTTTGAGAAGCCCATTTTCATCCTATTTTCTTTGCCAATTTCTTTCTTTTCTTTTTTTTTGTTCTCTTGTGTGGCATTGACTGACAAACCAATGCAAAACCAAGTATCAATTTCAGGTGCAATATTTCTAGCACATTTCCTTATTATGGTTTCCATCCCAAGTGTGGATAAACCATGGAAGAAGCTTGAACTTCTGAAATGCACCAGGCTTGTCACCAGTGTTCCCTCTAAGCTGAGTTAATGTGAGCTAGCTCACAGTTTTTTAGCCTCCGGCTCATACATTTTTGTCTTAGCTCAGGAAGGATGGCTCCAGAGCCAACTAATTTATGCAGTAGCCAAATCGCTCGCTCACAACTTTAATGCCAGTAGCTCACAAAGTAGAATTTTTGCTCACAAGACTCCACAGCTTAGCGGGAACATTGTCACAACATCCCCAAAGGCCCCTGGGGAAGGCAATGGCCCCCTTGATAGAGGAAGGTATACTTAACTGAGCTGAAAGATGCTACAAAACAAAAAAGGAGTCACATAAACACCTGGAGGGAGTCCCCTGCCCTCCATTGGCACCTCTTTCAGAGGACCAATACCTGTTGGACTTACTTACCCTGCAGATGCAGATGGCTGCTTGAGCATCCTGACTTAGCACCTGTGAATCTGTGGTATTACTATTATGAATCTTTGTTCTGCAGATCTTTCCCCGGCAAAGGAGAGGCACAACTTTATTCAGGGCTCCTCCTGGCCTTTCTTAATGGCATCTACTGCCTGCCCCTCTGAGGGTAACGACTCATTGCCCTTAATTTTTATGTCTCTCGACCTTCACCTCTCATTCTTTCTTTAAAAATTCTGTAAACTCCGCCCCACCCCCACCCCCGGACAAGCAGGCCACTCAGGATGCACATGAAGCCGGCCAAATTGCAGAATTTTTCTTCCTCCTCCTGCAGAATCTGATATTTTGCAGCATCAAACTTAAGTAGCAGCACAGCTCAGCGGTCTACGGAACGGTATTTAGGCTCCCCTGTTTTGATGGCTGGGGGTTCCAATCCTACCGCCAGCAAGACACACTCGAGAGAGGGAGGGAAGGGCCACGGCCCAGTGGCAAAGGACACTCTTCCCACGGAGAAAGCCCCAAGTTCAGTCTCCGGCATCTCCACGTGGAAAGATCCCAAGCAGACCTCTCTCTGCCAGACACCCTAGAGAACTGCTGCCTGTCAGAGTAGATCATGCCAAGTTACAACGACCAGCGGTCTGACTTGCTATACAGCGGCTTTATCCACATTCCTCATGGCAGACATTATGCATTCCCAGCTTGCTCCAATGGGATGCCTCTGGCCAGTAGATGCACTCTGGACCAATGTTCCCCCTAAGCTGAGTTAGTGTGAGCTAGCTCACAGTTTCTTTAGCCTCCAGCTCACACATTTTTGTCTCAGCTCAGGAAGAAGGGCTCCAGAGCAAACTAATTTATGCAGTAGCCACATCACCCGCTCACAACTTTAATGCCAGCAGCTCACAAGGTAGGATTTTTGCTCACAAGACTCCACAGCTTAGAGGGAACATTGCTCTGGACATGCTTTTCTTTTAAAAAAGAAAACACCTTAGAAAGAGACTGGCCCAGGGCTTTTTTTTGTAGAAAAAGCCCAGCAGGAACTCATTAGCATAATAGGCCATACCCAACAGCAGGAACTCATTAGCATATTAGGCCACACCCTGACAGCACAGCTCATTCGCACATTAGGCCACACCCCCATGTTACCAGAAGTGTGCTCATCCAGCCACACCCACCTTTTGCTTCTTATTCTGTTTATCTTGTTTGTTGTCAAAACCCAGGGCTTTTTGCATGGTAGGCCACATGCCCCTAATTGTAGCCAATCCTAATGAGTTCCTGCTGTTGGGTGTGGCCTATTATGCTAATGAGTTCCTGCTGGGAGTGGCCAACTTGGGAGGCAGCCGGAACTCCGTTCCTGTGCGTTCCTGCCCAAAAATAGCCCTGGACTGGCCCTTTCTGAAGCTGGAGCTTCTCGGGCTAAGCTCCTGGAGAGCCGAGCGTTTGAACCGACAGGCACAGCTGCCTGCTAGCGTGAAACTCCTCCGGACACCCAGGAGGAGCCAATTCCCCCCTGGCCACCCCAGGGCTGGCCCAGCTGCAGCTTCTCCGGGGAACCGCCTGGCTCAGATGGAAAACGAAGAGCGCTTCTCCGCTACCTTCAGCCGTGAACCAATCAGGGGCCAGTGACGGGCCAGAGCGGGAAAGGAGAGGACGGTTAGGACTCATTAAAGGCAACTAATTGCAGCCTTGAGAGGGAGGGAAAGGAGTGGGGGGGGGGGGGGGAGAAATCAAACGGAACTATGAAGGGTGGGTTCCAGCGGAGAATTTTTCACTTTGGAAAAAAACCGTGTCGTAAAGCTGGTCTGGTTTGTGTCAAGGGGGGAAAGGGGGTGAATTTATTTACAATGCATTGCACGTTTTCTTTTTTTATTATTGTCAGTAAAGCAAACCGGGTGAGCCTGCTCGCTGTGATGAAGTCTCCGGGGCCAGTTAAGGATTCCGGACAGGCCTTTGGCCCCGGGTCGCTGGGTGCTCCCTCCCTCTGGCCACGAGGAATCACACATTCAACACCGTGGCTGTGAATTATACAGCCGCGTCGTAAAAGAAATAGAAATACCCCAAGGCTGAATTTATGACATGAACATTTCTACTGGCCCTATAAAAATCCATAGTCCACAATTCCCAAGTGTTGTTAAATAAAAAGGTACTCAAGTGGAGGTCTTGTTGGGCCACGGATGAACTCACGAAGCTGCTCTGTGTCTGGTTAGATCCCCAGCCCACGGAGTCGGGGGGGGGGGCATTGCTCTATTTGGCAGCGAAGGGCCTTTTGCGACACCTCGTCCCAGGTATCTGGTCCCTGGAGAGGAGGGGACCGATGGGATCTAAGCTGAGTTAGTGTGAGCTAGCTCAGTTTTTTAGACTCTGGCTCATGCATTTTTGTCTTCGCTCAGGAAGGATGGCTCCAGAGCAAACTAATTGATGCAGTAGCCAAATCACTTGCTCACATCTTTAATGCCAGTTGCTCACAAAGTAGGAGTTTTGCTCACAAGACTCCACAGCTTAGTGGGAACATTGGATGGGACTGCCAAGCATGTGGCCTGCCCAGGGCTCTTTTTGTAGAAAAAGCCCAGCAGGAACTCATTAGCATAATAGGCCACACCCAACAGCAGACACTCATTAGCATACTGGGCCACACCCCTGACAGCACAGCTCATTAGCACATTAGGACGCACCCCCATGTTACAGGAAGTGTGGCTATCCAGCCACACCCACCTTTTGCTTCTTATTCTGTTGACCTTGTTTGTTGTCAAAACCCAGGGCTTTTCTTGTAGCAGGAACTCCTCTGCATGTTAGGCCACACACCCCTAATGTAGCCAATCCGAATGAGTTCCTGCTGTTGGGTGTGGCCTATTATGCTAATGAGTTCCTGCTGGGTGTGGCCAACTCAGGAGCCAGCCGGAACTCCGTTCCTGTGCGTTCCTGCCCCAAAATAGCCCTGCCCAGCTGATCTCAGACAGCATTACTTCCTCTGACTGGCAGCAGCACCCCAAGGTCTTTCCCAGCACCTGCTGTCTGAGCGCCTTTAGCCGAAAGGGTCAGCCCGGGGATCTTCTGCATGGATAATAGTAATTAATTAATAATCGTCGTACGGCATTGTGTGTAGAATAATACAAGTCTCAATAGGAATGGTGAAGGAAAGACGCAAACAAATCTCAAGATGTATATGCAACAGGACATGTTATTGAGTCATATCCAAACATTCACAGATTTGCATGTACAATATAGAGTCTCATAAACAAGGTTCCCAAATAATGTACAATATAAATGTTATCTTTTTAATTTCATTCCAATACATTTTCCTCATTACATTAGCCTGTAAAATGAATTCTGTCCATTTCTGAAGAAGACATCCGAAACAAGTTTTTTATCTGGAATCTTCGTAAAAATCTATGTATTGGACTTGGAATTTTAAAGAATCTATGTGGTACATTATTTGGGAACCTTGTTTGAGACTCTTTATTGTACATTCAAATCTGTGAATGTTTGGATATGAATCAATAACATAACATTGCATATATATCTTGAGACTTGTTAGAGTCTTTCCTTCACGGTTCCTATTGTGACTTGTACTGTTTTTGAACTGTGAATCTTCTTTTTGCTTTATTGTGCATAGAATAGCTAGGAGATCCTAAGATTGTCTGGCAACCAGAAGGTCTAGCTCTTTAGTGTAAGACACTACAAGGTGGTGAGCTAGAATTGTTTTTTAATTTTTATTTATTTATTTATTTATTTTCACACTTATATCCCGCCCTCCCCAGTGGGCTCAGGGCGACTAACAGAAGCCAGATCACTAGTCTAGCCATAAGTAAAAACATATAAAAATATAATAAAACATCAAAACTAAGCCTAAAGTGCTCTATCCAGTTACTAGTGTCCTAGATCCAAGATGGTATCCCCACGACTCGAGCTGGTATTCTCAGCGTACATATCCAGTGGCGAC
This sequence comes from Gekko japonicus, assembly GCF_001447785.1. Lineage (NCBI taxonomy): Eukaryota > Metazoa > Chordata > Lepidosauria > Squamata > Gekkonidae > Gekko > Gekko japonicus. The sequence continues at coordinate 58,308 of NW_015159749.1, forward strand.
GGCGTTTCTGATGTAATTCCAAGTTCTTCTTTGGGCCCCGTCAATGCATCCATTCAGATGTCTTGATGGTGGTGGTATAGTAGGGCGGCGGCTCCTACTCAAAAGCCTGGCGGAAGAGCTCCGTTTAAGGCAAGAGGTGTTTCAGAGGTGGTTTGCCATTGCCTGTCCCTGCGTCATGAGGAAAACCCATGCCATAGCTTCTCCTTGTGGCTTCTTTCCACAGATTCATGCACATTCCCCTTTGAGCCTTGAGCAGGAGAAAGGCGCAATGGGATTTCCCTCTGCTGATGGAAGTAAGGGTGGCTGCTGCAACCAAGCCTGTGGGGTCGTGGTGGTGACCAAGGCCTTCTGCCCATCGTTGTAGATCCTTGGTACACCCGCATACGTGTGTTCCCCTGGAAGTGATTCATATAGCAAACTAATTCACAACCCTGAATAATAGGGTGTCGATACTTTTGGCAGTCATGCATTGCAGATGAAAGAAAGGAAAGATGCAGTTAAAGCTTGATGAGTGACCCATCAGCCGATCTTGGACCCGGGCCTGTTTAAAAGATGGGGGGGGGAAGTATCAGGATTTCCATCAGCATAACAGTCAAACATGACTCCCGAGCCAAACAAAAACACACACATGCACACATCCACAAAAAGAGATGTTATCGTTCCCCCTAATTTTCACCAGATGGGAACTTGCCAGTGCGCTGCATCCCCAGCGCAATGGGCCCTCTCCGACTTTGCAAGGAACAAGACTGTACGCCAGCTAATGGGGAACAGACGCAACGGGCCTTATCAGATCTTGGCCAGGATTGGGAACGGACGTGTTTCTGATGAGGGTATTTTGGGGGCTCAGCTGTGATAACACATGGCAGCGGGTGGCGGAGTCCTTGGATGATGCCGAGCCTTTCTTCAGTCACAACACACTTTGATGCTGTGGAGCCCGAGTGACGCTCTCCCTTTGCAAGCAGGGCGGCTTTTTCCTCATGGAAGCACCAGGTAGTCATAACGGGGCTTGCGGACACCCTCCAGAGATCCCTGTGCTTCTTAGCCTCAAGGACACCAACAAGGATGACGGTGTAGCTTTGAGCCTCAAATCGGAAAACCACATGGCAGATGGCGGCCTGGCTAAATGCTGTTGTTCCACATTGTTTGAAGGTTCTTGAAATGAATCTCCATGCTGACACCATGCGAATCCACGGCTGTCATGGGAGTTTTGTGTACGATGGTGCCCTGGGCAAAGCAAAGGATGGCGTCTGCTATTTCCAGTTCCGTCAGCTGTAACGCCATCGTGTCTCATGGAATTTCTTCTTCCCTCTTATGGGATCCCTGCCAGTGTACTCCAGAAGGGTCCCCGCTCTGAATGCAACAACCATCTGAAGTTTGGTGGACAGCTTCAAGGAACAGGGCTGAATGTGGGGCACTCGTTCACTGGCATGCCCTCCGAAAGGAAGCCTCACCAGGCCCGTTCATCACCACTCTGGAAAAGGCGGGTCAGGACTTGCATTTCAAAGGCCTCTGGGCGATTCAGGGTGCCTCTTTATGGGTGGTTCGCTAACATTTATTGTCAACTTTTCACCTGTCTTGGCACGGACTTTGGTTGCTTCTGTAATCATGTGTTTACTTGTCTTTGCAGAAAATCATTTTACCAGGACATTCAGGATGCATACATTACTCCAATTCTGTCCAAATATCCAGGTAGAGCAAATTATTTCTATACTTCTTTTTGCTGACTGTTTCAACGAAACTACCCTTAAGGTATCAAGATTCTGTGTTCCGGCATGTTTAAACAAGGCAGAAGAACATGGTCTAGTGTTTTAATAACACTATTATTAATAATGTTATTATTACTATTAATTGTATATTTTCTGTACAGAATATTTTATGCATCCAATGTGTACTATGTATTGCTGACATTCTTGACTGCTGATCTTGGATGGTAATAATAACCTAACTAAAGTTGCAGCAAATCTAGATGATGCCATTGTCAGCTGGTCATGTTCTAGTATTTTCTGGGTTGCCTTTCCATCTGGTACTGGCCCCGATCTGTGGTGATATTTTTAACTTAAAAGTGGGGTCAGCAGTTCGATGTACCATAGAAGCTTCTGAGGGTTAAAGGTAAAGGTAAAGGATCCCTTGCTTGAAAGCCAGTCGAGTCCGACTCTAGGGTTGCGGTGCTCATCTCCGTTTCAAAGCCGAAGAGCCAGCGCTGTCCGAAGACGTTTCCGTGGTCATGTGGCCGGCATGGCTAGACACCAAGGCGCACGGAACGCTGTGACCTTCCCACCAAAGTGGTCCCTATTTATCTACTTGCAATGTCTTGCTTTCGAACTGCTAGGTTGGCAGGAGCTGGAACTAGAGACGGGAGCTCACTCCGTCATGCGGCACGCTCGGGTCTCGGACTGCTGAACTACCGACCTTCCACAGCCTGCAGTTCAGCGTCTTAACCACTTGAGCCACCGCAGCTCCTTCTGAGGCTTACTATCCCTTTAAATTTTCCTTAGTGGTTTTAAAGTAGCTTCCAGTTCATAGACTAAGTGAGCACTTCTCCTCCTGGGGTGCTGCAGCATTTCTGAACGAACCCTTCGCCAGTCTTTCTTCCATCGGGCTCGGGTGGAGCTTTGGTTTTCTTTTCTGATCATAACTGCAACTACAATAATAAGCCATTAAAAAAAAAAAACGAGCAACAATTTATCTGAAAAGAGAAAAAACATCCATTTAAACCTTCTCCCCCATTTTATGTGTGAACTGGCCCTCCTGAGACAGCGGAGAACTTCTGGTCACCAAAACAGACAATGCTGAGCTAAACAAGACCAGTGGTCTGACTTGGTATAAGACCGCTTCCTGTGGTTACCAAATGACTTAGTGACCATCAGGGCTATTTCTGGGCAGGAACGCACAGGAACGGAGTTCCAGCTGGCTCCCGAGTTGGCCACTCCCAGCAGGAAGTCATTAGCATAATAGGCCACACCCAACAGCAGAAACTCATTAGGATTGGCTACATTAGGGGTGTGTGGCCTAACATGCAAAGGAGTCCCTGCTACAAAAAAAGGCCCTGGGTTTTGACGACAAACAAGGTAAGCAGAATAAGAAGCAAAAGGTGGGTGTGGCTGGATGACCACACTTCTGGTAACATGGGGGTGCGGCCTAATGTGCTAATGAGCTGTGCTGTCAGGGGTGTGGCCCAATATGCTAATGAGTTCCTGCTGTTGGGTGTGGCCTATTATGCTAATGAGTTCCTGCTGGGGTTTTTCTACAAAAAGAGCCCTGGACTGACCATCACATGCTTAGCATGCCACAGGCCCTGGGTTCTAATCATGGGCCTCTCCAGTTGAAGCAGAGTCCCAGCTAGAGCTGATGGCAAAGGGACCAATGGTCTGCCCTCAGTATAGGGCAGAATCACAGGTCCACCTGTTCACAGTCTGAATGAGGCTTGGGGAGAGGAGGACTCTAATGGGGAGGGCACCGGAAGGATGTCCTGCCGGCCCACTCCAGTAGCCAGAGCTTGCCCGGGGACTCACTGGATAGAAAGGGGGCTGCTCCCCTCCTGTCCTTGCAACGGCTTCTGGGCGTGCCCCCGCTTGCCGGATCAGGGAGCAGGGAGCTTTCGGTTACCAGCACCAAGCTGAAACCACCCTGTCGGGCCTGCCAAGCCGCCTGCTCCCGCACCTCCAACAGAGGATATTTTTGCTTTCTCAGAGCTTAGCTGCTGCTGCTCCGCCGGCTTTCACTGGATCCTGCGCACATTTTAGGGCTTTGCTTAAATGACGGGGATTAATATCGCGACGTGCCTCCTTGGGCTTTTTTCAGTTAAAACCCTTCAATTACCCCCCCCCCCCCCGGGGTCTGAATGCTTGTCCTGTGTTTTCCATGTGCCTGGCTTTTCCATATTATCAAGTGCAGGTTATACTTCATCCGTTGGCAGAGGGATCACCCAGGGTATTAGCCTGTCAGCTTTAATCGGGCTTTCCCCTCCCAGACATCCTTGGGATGCCGCCCGAGCCGTTCAGCGGGATGCTGCCTGCACTCTGGGTTTGTGATTAGAGGGAGAGCGAGAGAACGAGAGAGAGCGCTCACAGCAAAGACTTCTTGGAACTGTCTTTGGAGGATATTGCACTCCTGGCTGGGGCACAGAAAACACATTAGAGATGCAACCCGAAAAGCTATTAATGAACATTTTTTTAAAAAAAATCCACCTTTTTGCTTTCTTGCCCTTGAAAGAGCGTTGCCCCTGTTCTTGTGCACACAGTCAATCCAGTTCGATGTATGCAGATTTAAAACTAAGCCTGCGGAAGCAAGCGGTGTGGGAGCCGGCGGGAGCAGTCTCTGCTCTTGCCCTGACTCTCTCCTCCCCCCTCTGGGACTCTGAAGGCACTGAGCAGGGGTCATTTCATAGAAAAAGAGCTAGGGGAACTCATTAGCATAACTCATTAGCATATGCCACAACCCCTGACATCAGGGGCCCAGCGGTGGACCTGCAAGGCCAGCGGGAGTGCGAGGAAGCCCCTCCAAGGCCCTCCCTGGCCCCAGGCAGGCAGGGGTGGGGAGAGGCGGGGAGGAAGCAACTTACCCTCCCTCTTCTCCTGCCTCCTCCTGGCTGAATGAGGGCTGGAAGCGGGCGGCCAGAAGCAGGGGGTGGGGCTTCGTCATGTGCCCCGCCCCCCTGCACCTCACCCGGGGGAACTGCGTTCCCCCGCGTTCCCCCTGAAATGACCTCTGGCACTGAGCAAGTTGGCATCCTTTGGCAGCATCCAGAGGTTCCACAGAACCGGGGGGGGGGACGGGACAACTATGTGCTTCTTTGGATCTGTAGGCAGGTGGCAGACGTTTGCTCAGCTTGGCAGGATCAGCCCCCCCTCCTTGTACATGAGCTGAAACGCCACCCTCCCCCCCACCACCACCCCGTGCAGGTTTGCGGTTTGGACACCCATCACAGCTGCATCACCTCTTAGCAGAGACGCTGTGCCGTTTCCTAATGCTCTGCAATTACTTTCTGGGAAGGACTCAGAGCGGGACTTGCCCCGACAGACGTCGAGCGCCTGCTTCAGCTGCACAGATTAGAGACCCGAAGCCAGAATCTCTTTCCGCTGCAAAGGGAAGGGATGCTTCCCTTGGGTTCCCGTGCAAAATAGAGAGGGCTGTGAAAGGCTGCCAGAATTGGGGTGGGGGGGTGAAGTGGATGGGTGGGTACATCCCCCGCCCCCAGACGTCTTTGCTTTGAATATTCCCGCACAGACAGCCTGACTGAATTTCCCACACACGCACACCTTTGAGCGGCTTGTGTGTACATGTGTGGTACGGGATAAACCGGGATTCTCTTTAAGGAAGACTCCCAAATCCCGAGCAAAGAACATAAGCTAAGTAACAAGAGCTTTTGTTTCCACACTGACTGGCTTCAAGGATGCCAAGGGAGTAAAAAAACTCACTGTCGCCGATCACTGCGGAGCACTCGGGTCAGGAAGTCTTTTGGCTTCATCCACACCCAGTCTGGGCCGCAGCTGCAGTCTCGAGCAAACGCACTTGTTCCTGATGCAGACATCAGCAGCCTCCCACTCCACCAGCCTCCTTGGACAGCAGGCAGACCAGAGGCGGTTCAGATGGCTGCCGGTGGTTGACTGGAGGCAACATGTCCTACCGGTGCTTAAAGAGGCTTGAAGATTTGTTCCCAAGTTCAATTCAAGATGCTAGCATTGTTCTAAATAAGCCCTAAGCGATCGTTTGGGACTGGGGTGCTTTAGAGACCGCCCGCCTCGCAAATGAGACTGCCTGAACACTACGGTCATCAGGGTTATTTCTGGGCCGGAACGCACAGGAACGGAGTTCCGGCTGGCTCCCGAGTTGGCCACGCCCAGCAGGAACTCATTAGCATAATAGGCCACACCCAACGGCAGAAACTCATTAGGATTGGCTACATTAGGGGTGTGTGGCCTAACATGCAAAGGAGTTCCCGCTACAAAAAAAAGGCCCTGGGTTTTGACAACAAACAAGGTAAACAGAATAACAAGAAAAAGGTGGGTGTGGCTGGATAACCACACTTCTGGTAACATAGGGACGTGGCCTAATGTGCTAATGAGCTGTGCTGTCAGGGGTGTGGCCCAATATGCTAATGAGTTCCTGCTGTTGGGTGTGGCCTATCATGCTAATTCGTTCCTGCTGGGCTTTTTCTACAAAAAGAGCCCTGAGTCGGTCATTATTACCAGGCTTGCTTTATGTCCTCCGGAGGAGAGGCCATGAGAAACTGGGCCTTTTCTGTTGTGGCACTTCCTGTATGGAATGCCCTTACGCTGTCAGCCTGGGGAGGGCAGAGTTTGGGGCAGGGAGGGGGCTCAGCGAGAGTGGGGGGGCACAGTGTCCACACTCCAAAGCGGGCCCTTTCTCCGGGGGAAGTGGTCTTTCTGGGGGAACTCCAGGCCCCAGCGGAGGTTGGTGTCAGGACCCTCAGCAACAATGGAAACACACACTTGCAAGAAGGTTTTACTTTATTGAAGCTGGAGATGCATGGACAGGAACACTGCTAGGAATGAGGGGTGAACTATGCGCAAAACCGTTATAGTACATTCATATGAGCGTTACCCAATTACTATGGTTCCCGCGCGCGCCCTTAGGCCTGGGAACTAACTGCTACCCAAAGCAAAACAGGTACGAGCTTCCCACGGCTCTGCCTGCCTAAAGCCAAAGCAATGATCTAAGCGACTCCTCCAGCAGCCTTGAGAGATACACAGTGCAGTTTGCAGGAGAACGGCAATTAGCCATAGGGAAAGGTATGCGCATCTGTGCCTAGGAAGGTATGCGCATGTGCATCGGGAAAGAAGAACATTTCGGCAGCTTGCTGACAGTTGGTAACCCTAGTGGTGCTCCTGTCCTTTCCCTGCTGACCTCCTTGTATTTGGCCTCTGTGAGATTCCCCAGCCCAGCATCCTCCACAGCATAGAAAGGACTCTGCTCAGGAGGAGGAGGAGAAGAGGAAGAAGAAGAGGAAGAAGAAGGAGGAGAAGGAGAAGAAGAGTTAGTTTTATACCCCAGAGTGGCTTACAATCGCTTTCCCTTCCTCTCCCCACAACAGACACCCTGTGAGGTCGGTGGGGCTGAGAGAGCTGTGACTGACCCAAGGTCACCCAGCTGGCTCCAGGCAAAGGAGTGGGGAATCAAACTCGGTCCTCCAGATCAGAGTCCAACGCTCTTGACCCCCTACACCACACTGGCTCAGAGACTCTCTCTGCTCATCTGGCCAGTGAGGCCATGCAGTCTCTGAGTGTCAAGTCAGGCATCCAGAAAGGTCAGAGGCATGGTGAATAATTGCCGCGCAGTGTGGATGGGAAGTCCTAAGCTCGTTGGCTCCAGGGAAGCCGCGGATTCAGACAGGAGGGATCTGCACTGGCAAGCTTCAAAACGAGGAAACGTTTTTTTGGGGGGGGGGGCACACGCAAGGAAGAGGAGGCAAAAGAGGCAGCAAGTGGAGATTTCACCGCAGCAAGAGCAGCGCCATCAAATCCCTTCCCAGCCCCCAGAGGAAACGAGTCAGGGTTTTTTTTCTTCCTCGAGAAACCGCAAGCTGACAGGTCCGCTGCCTGCCCCTGCCACTCTGATGCTGGGCTGTAACGCGTAGGGTGCATTTCTGACTCCCCAGCCGGCTCTCCAGGAAACCGGGTGGGCTGGCAAAAGAGGGTCAGGTCCAGCGGATTCAGCTGCAGCGCAGCTCATGCCTGTGGACGGTGGAGACACACTTGGCAGATCCCGCATCCACTAAGGCCAGACCTCAGGGAGGGAGAAAATGGGAATGCGAATACAACAATACAATGGCTGCGCCCAGATTGCCAAAGGACCAAAAAGTGGAGGAATCAGAAGGGGGGAGGAGGAGGAGATGATAACAGAACTCTTTTTCATGCAGGGAGGGGAGGCAAAGAAGCCCTCGGATTGCAACTGAATCACAGGGACTCCATCTGTGGCAAGATGCACTCGGTGCCAATGGCTCCCTGGGATGTGTGGCCCCAGTGCTCTCCAGTGGTTCGGGGAGAAAGCTGCACAGTGGCTTTGCACAACTCAGGCAAGATGCCCAGTGAATACGTCGAAAATGACGCAGTGCATCACCATGCAGCAGACCCAGATAACCGAGACACTTAAAATGATGAATGAAACGGCTGAAAAGGTGAAAGAAGTGGACGCCACTGCACAAAAGGTGAAAAAGAAAGTTCAAAAGCTGGGAAAGAAGCAAGTTTCTACGGAAGATCAACTGCTACAATTACAAATGGAAAAGGCTAATATGATCCTTCGCTTCCAGGGTTTGCCAGAGACAAAGGGAGAGAATCTTAAGGAACTAATGAGTGAAGTATTGGCCCCAGTGACAGATATGAAGGCGGAACTCTTGTTAAATGAAATGGATGTGGCCTATAGGTCATATTCAGGATATATAAAGAAAAACAATCTGCCTGGGGAAATTGTGGTAAGATTCTCGAAGAGGCGTGTGAGGGATACAATCATGAAAGCAGTATTTGGAGCACCCCTGAAAGTGGGGGGAATACCATCAGAACGTTAAAAATTCCAGTACCAGAGATTGAAGACTGGATACAAAAAGTTCTGTTCATGGCTGAAATGGATAAAATCACAAAAAAGTTGAATAACAAAGAAGATGACTTGTTTTTTGAAGAATGGAGTGACTTTAAAATATATCTGGAAAAGAACTGGGATGTGAAACAAAATTTAATATGTTTAGATCAATATTAAGTCAAATGATGTTATCTTGAGATTGTAATGAAATGTGCTGATTACTATGTAGGGATTTTGGTCTATTAGGAAAATTTGAATGAATTGTGTGATTAATATTGGTACAAAAGGAAATGATTGGAGTAATATGAAGAGGGAATCTTATGGAAAAACGAATGAATTGAATTGAGCTGATTTATGTTGGAATATTTAAATAGTATTTGGATCTTTGGTGGCTTTATATAGTTGATTACATTGGATTATGGCTAAATATCAAAACATGATTTATAGATAAATTTAAAATACTAGATAAAATGGGTTTAAAGCCAATTTAAGATGGTAAATGTTGGATGAGTTAGTTGTTGGTCTATGTGTATAATATACTAAGAAGATATATGTAATAATGATCGGAGATGTTGCTGTCTAGAAAATAACTGTACAAAATATTTACTTAGAAGGATTGTCTATGGAAAATACTATAGGTGTATGCATGATATTAAAAATCAATAAAAATATATTAAAAAAAGAGAGATTGTAATGATAAGAAAATGATATAATGGATGAAGTATAGCAAGGTGGAGTTGGGGGGGAAGCATTGCGGGAAGCCACAAGAGGGGAAGGGAGGAAACGGGAATGGGGTAAACAATGGAAAAGTGTAAATGATTGAATGTCAAATGACGAATTCCTATGAAAATAAAAACTTTGTTTACCAAAAAAAAAATTCCATTTGAAATAAGACAAAGGAGAAAGAAATATAAAGAATTAATTCTTTTTCTACAGACAAATGCAATTGGATATAGATGGTTAACTCCAGAAGGCGTAACCTTCAAAATCAAGGATAAAAAAGAAAAGATTGACTCTGTCCAGAAAGCACGGGAATTTTTAAGAGTCCAGATGGGAGGGCCAGGGAAGGAAGGAGAAAAAGGGGAGGACAGTAAGTCCAATGGCGAGCTGGACTCGGAATCCTCCGGGGAGGACTCTCTATCAGAGAAAGGGGCGGCAGCCCCTAAAAGTCCTTATAAGCTTCGGAAGAGACTAGGCAAGGAGAAATAAAGGCTGAAGGACTCTGAATTGTACCTTTAAAAATGTTGAAGTGAGATGCTTTGGGATGTTTCTGTATGACAGTTAAATTTAAGATTTGAAAAAAATAATGTTAAACTTGACTCAGTTGATCGTAAGATTAACAGGATTAAGACTAAATGTATGGTTAAACTGGTGGGATGATCTCCTCTCTTGGGTTTTTAGTCAGTAGTGGGTATCTTTATTTATCCTATAAATGTAGTTCCCCTCCCATTTTCTGTTGTAGTTTGTAGTGTTATAAAAAATGCAATAAAAAAATCCCCTCCGGGGGTTTAAAAAAAAGAAAGATGCCCAGTGAAAGCAAAGCCTCATGGCAAAGTGGTTTTGCCTCAGCCAACATCATACTGACTTCTGTTTTAGCACAAATCACGGTCCACCACTGCATCCAAACCCACAGACGATAGCTTTCTCTCACACAGAAAGAGCTGAACTATGAGCAGGAGATTCAGTCAAGGATCCAGAATGTCACATGAGGTTTGGCCTGGAGGCTCATAGAATCATAGAGTTGGAAGGGACCTCCAGGGTCATCTAGTCCAACCACCAACACAATGCAGGAAACTCACAAATACCTCCCCTCCCACACCCCCAGTGACCCCTGTTCCATGCCAAAAGGATGACAGAACTTTCCAATTGCCTCTGCACTAGCCTGTCTTATGCTTGGAAGCAGGGTAATTGTTCTTTTTGTTGAAAGGTACACTAGAAACAGGAGCTGCGGTGGCTCAAGTGGTTAAGACACTGATCTGCAGGCTGTGGAAGGTCGGTAGTTCAGCAGTTTGAGACCCGGGTGCCACATGACGGAGTGAGATCCCGTCTCTAGTTCCAGCAGTTCGAAAGCAAGAAATTGCAAGTAGATAAATAGGGACCACTTCAGTGGGAAGGGAACAGCGTTCCGTGCGCCTTGGTGTTTAGTCATGCTGGCCACATGACCACGGAAACGTCTTCGGACAGCGCTGGCTCTTCGGCTTTGAAACTGAGATGAGCACCGCAACCCTAGAGTCGGATTCGACTGGCTTTTGAGCAAGGGAACCTTTACCTTACACTAGAAAAAACAGGAGTGTCAAACATGCGGCCCGTGGGCTGGATCAGGCCCCCGGAGGGCTTTCATCAGGCCCGCAGTGGAACTGGCTGTGTTCTGCTTCTTCTTCCAGTTCTGCTGCTGCTGCATTATTGTAGGTCTGCAGCTTACAGATACACACCTGAACAGCATACTTAAGATTGCAACAGCACAGACATTTTGATGCAATAATTCAGAGCAAGAGGTGTTAGTTATCAGACACTGTCAAATAAACAAAATATTGCAAGAATGCTAATGTTTTAAGCATGTCCTTTATAAAGTTTATATCTCCTCTACCTGGCACTACGTTTTATGACACACATGGCCCGGCCCAACAAGGTCTCATTTATGTCAGATCGGCCCTCATAACAAATGAGTTCGACACCCCTGAGAAACAACATAAGTGTCCTACAAGATGTTACTGACAGTTCAAAACATACCACAGCAGGTGCCCCATGTGAAATTGTCAAGCACTGCTCGGTGCTCTATTGTTCATGCATGTGCCCTGACATGCGCCTGCATTCACTCGCCCAGAGATTTAATTTAACCCTGGGGAGGGAGCGGAGCCCTGAAGAAAGACAATACTAGTAAGTTACATTCTGCAGAGTTTTAACTAGGCCTAGGGACAGCCGTTTAACAGAGAGAGCTCACACAATCCTCTCCTAAGTTAAAACAGCTCAGCCTCAGCCTTACCTAACTTTTAGACATGCAACAGAGTGGGTCCTTCCTGTGTGTTTGCTGAAGGGGGCCATGCCACAAGGTCGTGCTGCCACTAAGGGCCAAAGCCAGGGCTATTTTTGGGCAAGAACGCACAGGAACGGAGTTCCGGCTGGCTCCCGAGTTCACCACGCCCAGCAGGAACTCATTAGCATAATAGGCCACACCCAACAGCAGAAACTCATTAGAACTGGCTACATTAGGGGTGTGTGGCCTAACATGCAAAGGAGTTCCCGCTACAAAAAAAGGCCCTGGGTTTTGACCACAAACAAGGTAAACAGAATAAGAAGCAAAAGGTAGATGTGACTTAGGGTTGCCAAATATGTTTTGGCCGGGAGCGGGGAGCTCCCGGCCGGCGTCTGTTGTGTGCGCGCGTCACCCGGAAGTGACGCCGCACGCTGGGGGCGGGGTTTCCCCGGGCCCCGATGCCCCTGGGGGCATTTGGCAGCCCTAGTGTGACTGGATGACCACACTTCTGGTAACATGGGGATGCGGCTTAATATGCTAATGAGCGGTGCAGTCAGGGGTGTGGCCTACTATGCTAATGAGTTTCTGCTTCTGGGTGTGGCCTAATATGCTAATGAGTTCCTGCTGGACTTTTTCTACAAAAAAAGCCCTGGCCAAGGCTGATATAACAAACCTGCGCAAGGGAGCAGAAAGCAGACTCTGGTGGAGAGAGGTCATTGCTCCACAGGCATGTCCCAGGAGTGGTGGTCAAGCACGTGGGTCAGGCCATGGATGCCTTGAAAGGGAAGAACCAGCAGCAGCTTGAACTGGAGGCCCAAAAACGAACAGGGAGCCAATGCAAGGATTTTATAATAGTTGTGAAGGGAACACTGCAAACAGCTCTGAAAGCAAACGACGCTTTCCCAACTCAGCAAAGGATTTCCGCATAACTGTTAACCACCACGGATAATTAACAGGACCCTGCAGAATCCCCCAACAAAGATCTCAAGGTCAGCCGCTCCACCATGATGCTGCCCCAGTCGGAACTGTCTGTCTTCTGCTGGGTGGTTTAAGGCCCAATAGGAAAGAGATGGGCAGGATACGGGTATCTCGGGTTGCCAGGTCCAACTCAGGAAATATCTGGGGACCTTGGGAGTGGAGCCAGGAGACTTTGGGGGGTGGAGCCAGGATGTGACATCACTTTTGTGATGTCATTAGGGTTGCCAGGTGAGGTCAACAAGCCAGAAGGGAGTTCTGGCCATCACATTTAAGCATTCCTTTTAAAAGCATCCCTTTAAAATGCTTTCCCTCCTTTGGAAATAACGGAGGAGGAGGGCACCTATTTTTTGGGACTCATAGAATTGGAACCCTGATGCAATCTTTGCGAAACTTGGGGGGGGGGGGTTTCAGGAAAGGCACCACCAGCTATGCTGAAAATTTGGTGCCTCTACCTCGAAAAACAGCCCCCCAAAACCCCAGATACCTATGGATTCATTCTCCATTATACCCTATGGGGACCAGTCTCCATAGAGTATAACGGAATGCCCAGTGGCCATTCCCCATGCTTTCTGACAGCCCTGAAGCGGAAGGGGGGGCTCCAAGCCAGGGGATCCCCTGCCCCCAACTGGGAATTGGCAACCCTACAAGTATCTGTCTCTTAAGTAGCCAGGACTTAAAGCAGCTGTGGGGACATTTCTGAGTAACCCCGCCTTGCCTTGCAACACAGCCCTGATGTCCCCAGTGGCTCTTCCAGGCCAAACTGCACATCTGGGCTCCAATCCTGGAACTCCAGGGTCACACGTGGAGCTGCCTGGTTTCCCTGCTGGTCTTGGCCAGCCAGATTGTTCTAAGAAAACGCGCAGCGCCCCCACCCCACTCCACAGGCATATGAGAACTGTACCTCACAAGAATCCCTTCCTGCTCTCTCATGGCCAGTGCCACGGACCGCCACATTCCACCCTCCCCAAAGGCAATTTCCTGCTGGAGACAGGACTCCCTTGCAACATCAGCCGTTTGACGTAACGCCGCTCCCCCGCCTTCCCCCCCAGTCAACTCCTGGCACAGTGGCTGCTCGTTTCCAACACGGCTGCCACGGTGAGGTGACAAAAGCACAAAGTCCCCTTGGGAAGACGGGTGAACTGCTCCGGTGAAGGGGAGACTGGACGCCGTGGAGGTGAGGCGCGCATGAATGAACGGGCAGCCCTGCCAACTCAGCTGCTTGGGCGATTAAAAATGATTAGCTCTCCATTTCCTAATGACCTGGCTGGAAGGCGGGACTCGGTTCACTGTGCCGTGCCAGAACCCCCCCCCCCCCCCCCCCCCCGCCGTCTGCTGCTGCTGCCTTCTGCTTTACGAGGAGCTTGTTAAAACCGTGAAGTTTCTCCTCTGTGCATCATCCACGTTCCTTCCAGTCCCTTAGGGCAGGGTCCGGATTTTTCTAGGTAAGGCAGCGAGGCTGAGGAACAGGCCTTCCCACACGGCCAGCACAAACGGCTTCTGAAAAGCCGAGGGCCTGGCTGCTCTGACCCAGCTACAAATTGTTATGATCTGGGAACGAATGTCTTCCAGGTGCTATACGCACCGCTTATGAAACACTTTGTTCTCTGCCACTGACTAACAGTCAGTTTAACTTAGTAGGCGCACTTAACACTTCCATGGTGCATATGTTAAGTGCCTTTGATGATTCTAATTACAGAAACAGAAATCAACTATGAACATATATTCAGACTAGAAATAAGGCCCGTTGTGGAAATAAATACAACGAGATCTAGAAAGAGGCTCTGGGAGAGTGCTCTGGCTTTGGGCAAACAGTGTCAGTCTGCTTTTAAAACATGAATCTGGGACCTGCACACCACCAGAATACAGCAGATTCCATATGCAACTGACATTCCATCTGCCTTGTGGGGGGGGGGGGGGTTTGGGGTGGGGAATGGGGGGAAGTCCAATCAGCTTCCATATGCAAAAGACCAGGTTGTCGCAGCAGTTGTGGTGTGGGCGGGACCCGGGCTTTGCCTTCTGATTGGTGGTGATATATGCTGAGGAGCAGTGCCATCAGCCATACACTAAGGGAGTGCATTTTAGAATTAGAAGTTTGGCACCCACTATTCAATTATATATAAGGAGAGATATTCACTTTTGGTTCACTGCTGAAATGCATTCTGGGGGAAAATACTAAATGCTGACAGGCAGTAACTGACTGACCTTGCTTATAGTGGCCAGTTGTAATTGCGCATGTCCCTGACGTCAGCTCGCTTGCGTTAGATGAAGAACACACCACTATGTACCCATATCTGCAACATTAGATACTTTTAGAATTCCATAGCCTGGGAAGAAGAAGGCCCATTGTTCAACTGAAGGAGGTTGAACATACACACAGGTGCAAAACATCCAGAAACGACAAAATACGCAGTTATTGCCAACAATGCAGCTACACTGCCCCATGCCATTCTCACAAAATCTTAACGGCAGTCAATACTTATAAATTGCAAACACTGGGCGTATGGGGGGGGGGACGACTGGGAGCAAAAGAAACGATATAGCATAAAAGTAACGCTTGGGATATTTAAAATTCCCTGGGCACGGTTAGTCAGAACATGATGTGGAACAAAAGAAGAACAAGAGTTGGTCAGTGCCAAAATGGAGAGCTCCAGGGAGTATTGTAAGTACTCTCTTGAGTTCCGTGATAGAAGACAGGTGGTATATAAATAAAGCAAATTCTAGTTTCAGCTTTTGGGGAGCTTGAAAATACAAAATCAACCTCCTCCATCACCTGCTCCCCACTCCGTGGCATCTCCAGTTTCGGGATCTCAGGTAACAGCTAGAGAAAAGACTTCCACCTGCAACTTTGAATAAATATTGCCAGAGTCAATATGCCAAATTACAAGTTGATGTATCAAATTAGAAGGACCAAGAACTGTATATTGTACAGTTCAGAGACAATCAACCTTTGCAACATCATCAGAAATCAGTTGTGTAGAAGAGGAAATCTGGGCAGACATGACTATTCCAGACCCCAGCGCCTGGAAAAATCCTTTTTCTGAAGAATTAATACACGTCATAGAATCATAGAATGTTAGAGTTGGAAGGTACCTTGCAGGTCATCTAGTCCAACCCCCTGCACTCTGCAGGAGCAGGTCCTGGTGATGCTGCAAAGGTGGCCCACCTTCCTACAGTCTCTGTCAGTCAATTCTAGTTTTCAGCAGTCTCGAATCAAAACTCCATACACAAAGATGTATTTTACTGCTATTGTGGTCAACAGGCTTTTAAGTAACCATCCGTCCTCGTCCTTTAAAGAAAAGTTCTCTCTTTCATGCTAGAGGCCTTCCAAAATTAACTGGTGATGGGAAGACATACATAATTTAAATTTTCTTCCACTTAAATTTAAACTCCGTGGACACCATTTAACTTTATTTTTAACATGTAAAGTAGTGAACGTGCCCTACTATTCCCCCCCTACAAGAAATCCATTTTCTAAAGCATTTGGGTAGCAGAGACTATTTTAGCCCTGATTTTTTGAAGGAGCTTTAGATCTGAACTTTCGGGGTTTTTAAAGAAAACTGTATTCCAGCTTTTCAAGAGCCAGGAAAATTCATGATACAAATCTATTAAACGCACGTATTTTTAACATCTGTGATTAGGGATGTCGTTACTATTGGTCTTTCAAAGTCAGTACTGTCTACTCTTGCAGCCAGTCTCCAGGGTCCCAGCTGGAGGTCTTTCACATCATCTACAAAAATGGACCCTTTCAAGTGGAGATGCCGGGGATTGAACCCGGCACCTTCTGCAGGCAAGGCAAATGCTCTACCGCCAAGCCACAGCTCCTCCCTGATGGAGAACTAAAGCCGAGAGCCCCTCTCTGAAGACCACATCGTGAGTTTATGACAGAAGCCCAGGGGTCATTTCGTAGAAAAAGAAGTGCAGGAGCTCATTAGCATAACTCATTAGCATAACTCATTTGCATATGCCACACCCGCTGACATCACTGGAAGTGTGTCAGAAGGCAACACCGACCGCTCAGGCTCCACTGGACTGTTTTGGATTGCTAGCTATTGGGGGGAGGGCACGCAGATCTGCCCTCACAGAGGAGGAAGAGCTTGTACCTGAAGGCAGGCCGGGGGGGGCTCTGAAAGTTACGTGGCTGCTTCTTGCTCCTCGTGGCCTGACTGAGGGTTGATGGGAGCAGGGGGTGGGGCTTGTTGCATGTGCCCACCCCCTGGGCTCCTTACTGCCGGAACTCCGCTCCTGTGCGCTCCCGTAGGAAATGACCCCTGCAGAAGCCAGACCTTAACCCCCAAGTCTCCAAACTCTATTGGGATACATAGTCACTCGCTTATTCCCCTCACCTGGATTAAAGTTGATTCAAAAAATAATCTAAATATTTAGTGGGGGGAGACACCACCGGATCCTTCAGCTGGAAAATAAAACAAAACAGTCCAAGCCCTCCTGACAGCCTGGCTGGATGCACGAGAACAGGCTGCCGCCAAGGAACGGGGGCAGCGCTGAGGTCACCTTTATGTGTTTATGGTTACCCACCCGCTCTGGCATGGGCATCAAGGTTGGAAGTGAAGGAAAGTGTCCAACGTACCAAGTTTTCGAAAGGAGTGAATCAGATTCTCCAAGCTCTCTCTCCAGATGGGTCTCAATGATTGGGGAAGAAGCTGACGCGCAGAATGCCACCCCTGGATTTGCTAAGGTGAGCATCGATACCTTTCTCCAGCGCTCTGATTTGCCGCTGTACAAGAAAACAAGTCTTTTCGGTCTATTTAAAGAACAGCCAACTGCCCTCGCAGCGCGCTCTCTGGGTACGTCGGCTTCCAGGCCTGGACACCCTCCAGGAGCTCAGAGGCATGGAAGAAGTGTGAGGATAATGAGAGAAACATGTTTTCAGACTACAGTATTGCTGCGGACATTGGAGTCGTGAGCATGAATTCCTGGTCGACTCGGTGCCCAGAGGGGCTCCTGGGGGGCAACTCCACACAGCCGCTCTCCTTGCTGTTGAGCCAGGGGATTAAGTGTCACGCCAGGAGGGGCAGAGCCAACTCCAAACATCGTGATACCTGAGACACAAGAGAACCAGCTCATTCTTTCAACTTAAATCCTGCTCCACATTCTTCTGGAGTCAGGTGGGTGGTTCAGCTATTAGCTGAATGACAGAAGAACATAAGGGCAGCTGCACCGGATCAGACCGAAGGTCCATCCAGTAGGGTTCCCAAATCCCCTCGGGGGGCGGATTTCCCCCCGCTTTCAAGGCCCGACTTCCGCCCCGCGCGGAATCGGGCCCGGGTGAAACCCCACCCCCGCGTGCGTGTCACCCGGAAGTGACGTCGCGCGCTGGGGGCGGGGCCACGCCATTTGAGGGGAAAACTCTTTGTTTTCCCCTCCAATGGCGTGGCCCCGCCCCCAGCGCGCGACGTCACTTCTGGGTGACGCGCGCACCCCCCGCTCCCGGCCAAAATTCATTTGGCAACCCTACCATCCAGCCTGGCCTCCTTTCCCACCGTAGCCAACCAGTTGCCCTCACAAGGGCTACAAATAGGGCACAGAGGGCAAATTCTATAGGCAAGGTTTCCTTAGCCTTGGTGGGAACGTAGCACACCCATCACACCACAAACGGGCAGCTTCCACGAAAGATCTTATTGTTCAGGTTGGTTGAAAGGGAAAGGAGTTTGTAAGCCACTCTGAGACTCCAAGTGAAGGGCGGAGTATAAATCCAATCATCATCATCATCATCATCATCATCATCATCTCCTCCTCCTCCTCCTCCTCCTCCTCCTCTTCTTCTTCTTCTTCTTCTTCTTTTTCTTCTTCTTCTTCTTCTTCTTCTGGAAGAAGCGGTCCTGTGAGCAGTTCAGGGCTTGAACAATCATTTTATGCTTTTTAGAAAAAAGATACATATTAAAAAATGAGTACCATTAATCAGAAAGAGCAACTTTAGTCAGAAGCCAGGGGAAAAGAATCCACATATCAGTTGGGATATCAGAAGCCCTCCTGAGAAATTTAACAAAATGTACTCATTGCCCTTGTGTTGTCTTCTCCCACAACTCTTCACAAGTTTCACCTGAAGAAACACCACCAAAATGAATTTTGCTGGCAGTGGCATTCTACTAGCGGATCTGATTTGTTAACAATTAACCAAACGCCAACCTCTAACTGTCACAGGAGATATATTAAGATCAGCTAGTTGAGTCCGATACTGGTTGGCTTTGAAAGCTTTCTCCTTCAGTGACCTTCCATCAGCAACTGCAACTTGTAAGGAGGGAGTGGTCCCAGGCCCGTAGCTAACACCTTTTTGCTCAGGGGGCCAGTGGGGCCTGCCATTATATGCCTGTGCGGTGGTCCTGCCATGCCATGCCCATACTTTTAGGTAAAGGTAAAGGTTCCCTTGCTCGAAAGCCAGTCGAATCTGACTCTAGGGTTGCGGTGCTCATCTCCATTTCAAAGCCGAAGAGCCAGCGCTGTCCGAAGACGTTTCCGTGGTCATGTGGCCGGCATGACTAAACACCAAGGTGCATGGAACGCTGTTCCCTTCCCACCGAAGTGGTCCCTATTTATCTACTTGCAATTTCTTGCTTTCAAACTGCTAGGTTGGCAGGAGCTGGAACTAGAGACGGGAGCTCACTCCGTCATGCGGCACACTCGGGTCTCGAACTGTTGAACTACCGACCTTCCACAGCCTGCAGTTCAGCGTCTTAACCACTTGAGCCACCGCAGCTCCGCCCATACTTTTAAATAATAACTAAATAATAAATCCTCTACATTTTAATGTATTTTAGTGTATGGGGGGGGGGGTGTGAGAAGAAGCAAGGTGCTGCTGAAGTGGCTTGGATCTCAAAGACCCAAAGACACTTCAGCATCGCCTTGAGCCCCTTCGTCTCAAGCCGGGGCCTGGCTTGTGTTGTTCCCTTGTTGGCCGAGGCAGGCAGGGGCAACTAAGGCCGGGGAGGGGGGCGCGTAGAAGTTGGGAGGAAGAAGAGGTGTGCAGGATGAGCCGTTCGCTGCCCCCCCCCCAGCTGCACGTGGCCTCTTCGCTACCCAGGCGGGACAGGAATGGCCCCGTGAGTGCAGCCAGCAGCGAGCGGCCCATCCCGTTGTTGCTCCTGTCCCCTCCCCCACGCTGGGAGAAGCACTCAGTGCCCCCCCACCCGCTGCCTCGGCTGGTCTTCGTCTGAGCCACCGGGGGCACCCTGTCTCCCCCTCCCCCCGCCTCGCCCTGCCGGCCCACCCGTGGTGGGCGCGAATTGCCTCGCCGCCCAGTTTGGAGTCCCTGGCCCACCACTCTGCTGCGCAGTGCCGCGAAGGGCCAGGCCAGGCCCTGTCCCGCCCAGCCCAGCGGAAGCTGACCCGGGGTCAAACAAAGTAAACAGAATAAGAAGCAAAAGGTGGGTGTGGCTGGATGACCACACTTCTGGTAACATGGGGGGTGCGGCCTAATGTGCTAATGAGCTGTGCTGTCAGGGGTGTGGCCCAATATGCTAATGAGTTTCTGCTGTTGGGTGTGGCCTATTATGCTAATGAGTTCCAGCTGGGCTTTTTCTACAAAAAGAGCCCTGCCAGGGCACTCAACTCACAGGACTGGCAAACGTCTCCCACTGCCTTCCTCTCAACCTGTTCCAGCTGTTCTGCATCGTCCTTACCAGGGACACTGTGCTCCAAATGAGGTCTGAATAGCACACAATAAAGGGGAACTTGAAGCTCGGGCTTCTGCTCTTGGCTGGTCAACGCAGCATATCCTTCCTGCCTACAGCGCTCCAGGCCACGTTGTAAGGATGGACCTGGGATGGAGAACACATGCTCCAAGCTGGGCTCTGGGAATGGTTGCCCAAAGGGCTCTTTTTGTAGAAAAAGCCCACCAGGAACTCATTAGCATAATAGGCCACACCCAACAGCAGAAACTCATTAGCATATTAGGCCACACCCTTGACAGCACCACTGATTAGCCCATTAGGCCACACCACCATGTTACCAGAAAAGTGTGGTCATCCAGCCACACCCACCTTTCCCTTGTTTGTTGTCAAAACCCAGGGCCTTTTTTTGTAGCAGGAACTCCTTTGCATGTTAGGCCCCACACCCCTAATGTAGCCAATCCGGATGAGTTTCTGCTGTTGGGTGTGGCCTATTATGCTAACGAGTCCCTGCTGGGCGTGGCCAACTCGGGAGCCAGCCGGAACTCCGTTCCTGTGCGTTCCTGCCCAAAAATAGCCCTGGTTGCCCTGCTCTTGTCCCGGACAGCGTGCGCCCTTCAAGTAGTGTCCAGTGTTCGCCCTGGGGCAGCTGCCTTGTTCACTGGCAGGAAGCATGGTCCCAGATTCGGATTTAATCACAAACAGCAGCGCAGGGAACTGCCACTTTGACACGGCTCTTTAGGGAGCTGTTACTAAAAGTCTTCAATAAAGAAATGTATTTTAAGAGAGGACAGGTGGGTGGGTGGGGTACATGTGCGCTAAACGCAGAAATAAATGTGCCGGATAAACATTAACCTGGGGGGAAATTCCATTGTGGGCTTCTCATTTCAACCCAAACTACAGATTAGCATAAATAAACCCTGGGGGGGGGATGGATTATTCAGCACGGACAGAGCTGTGGTTCCTTGCATGGGGATGGCAAACTAGTAGGTGGCCATCTTTCTGGCCTTTGGTCATAAATTCACACTTGGATCTCTAACCAATCTATCTGGATAGGGTTGCCAAGTGATTTTTACTTACCGATGGGGGAGCCTCGCCGCGCTCCGAAAGCCGTTCCTCGTCGTGCGTGCGCGCGCCACCAGCATGTCACCGGAAGCAACGCCGCTCACGTTGAGGGCGTGGCCCTGATCGTCGGAGGGAAAACCATAGAGTTTTCCCTCCGATGATCAGGGCCACACCCCCAACGTGAGTGACGTGGTTGCGTCACCTCTGGTGACACAGCCACGCTGCGCTTCGGGGGGCGGAGTCCCCCTGGAGCCCAATTCCGTGGTGGCGGAAATCGGGCCTCCAAAGCGGGGGTTTACCCGCCACCCGCCCCCACTTGGCAGCCCTAGGATAGCATACCAAATGTCCTCTGATGACCCTGTTCCCATGGTCTCACTTTGTGTTGGCATTTACAAGAGTCCAACATCCTTCAAAAGTGCCTTCTCAGGGTGATTTTTCATAATCAGTGTCGCAAGAATCACAATATAAAGATAAAATAATTTCTATTGCACTGCAGTGCACAAATGAGGATTTGGGAGCTGCAGTCACAGAGTGGTTAAATTCAAAAGCAGGCTTTTCCAACTCATTTTCGTTTTTGTTAAAACTGTTTTGGAGCCACATGTCCTTTAGCACACAGTAATGATTTCCAGGACTTAATTTGGGGGCAAAGCGCTGCCTCAGAATCTGAAAATAAACATTAATGACAAAGACAGCACCTCAGAGCATTTGCAGTTACTTTCCTACAACTACACCGGGGTTTCCAAGGCATATATTAAGCCCTGATAACTCCTGGAGAAATAAACGGTCCCAGTCTTGAGAGAATCCGTTCCAAAACACAGCAGGCTCCTTATCTCAGCCAAAATGGCTACACCTCCAATAGGTTTAGCTCAAACATTACATGAGCCAGGGCTATTTTTGGGCAGGAACGCACAGGAACGGAGTTCCGGCTGGCTCCCGAGTTGGCCATGCCCAGCAGGAACTCATTAGCATAATAGGCCACACCCAACAGCAGAAACTCATTAGGACTGGCTACAGTAGGGGTGTGTGGCCTAACATGCAAAGGAGTTCCTGCTACAAAAAAAGCCCTGGGTTTGGACAACAAACAAGGTGAACAGAATAAGGAGCAAAAGGTGGGTGTGGCTGGATGACCACACTTCTGGTAACATGGATGTGTGTGGCCTAATATGCCAATAAGCTGTGCTATCAGGGGTGTGGCCCAATATGCTAATGAGTTCCTGCTGTTGGGTGTGGCCTGTTATGCTAATGAGTTCCTGCTGGCCCTTTTCTACAAAAAAAAAGCCCTGACATGAACCATGTTGCCCAAACACAGACACCCTGGCTTAATGTCCCTAGTACTGCCCTCACCACAATTCATTCTGGGACACCAGTGGGTCTGTGGAGTAGGAAGGGAGAAAACGGTGAAAATAGTGGCAACAGCACTTATCCAGGCAATCCAGGATATAAACAATTCAGCTGAATCCTGGCTTCGCAAGCTGACCGTTGTTAAAACAAACCATGCTTTTGCATTAGAATCGTAGAACCAAAGATTTGGAATGTACCTCCAGGGTAGTCTAGTCCAACCCCCTGCACAAGGCAGGAAATTCACAAATACCTCCCCCCCCCATCCCCAGTGATCCATATTCCACGCCCAAAAGATGAGGAAAAACCTACAGGATCCCGGGCAAAACTGGCCTGACCCTAAAGTGGTGATCAGCATTTCCCTAGGCTTGTAAGAAAGGGCCACGAGAACTAAGCACTGAGGCCACCCTTCCTGCTCTCCTTTCTCATGATCTGCCTAAGTTCGCAGAATCAGCATTGCTGTCAGATGGCCATCTAGCCTCTCTTTGAAAACCTCCAAAGAAGGAGAGCCCACCACCTCCCGAGGAAGCCTGTTCCACTGAGGAACCGCTCAACCACAGCGTTCCATGTAACATGTGGAAACTATTTACTTATTTATTGATTTAATTTCATTTATATCCCGCCCTCCCTGCACGCGGGCTCAGGGCGGCTTACACAGGCACAAAAGGTCAATAAAAATACAACAAGTTAAAACAATTAAGGCACAAGTGCAGTAAAAGTCGACAGTTAAACCAGTTTAGGCAAGAATGCACATCTCACAGGATACATAATGACTACAAACTCCCTACTGCATATCCCAATGGGGTCAAAAAAGGGGGGGGATGCCATGGGCCACGATATTTCGGCTGGCCAGTCAGCCCGACGTGGCGGAACTGCTCTGCAGTTGCACGGTGGTGGTAGTAGCGGTGGCGGCTCCTACTCAAAAGCCTGGCGGAAGAGCTCCGTCTTGCAGGCCCTGCGGAACTGTACCAGGTCCTGCAGGGCCCTGATCTCCTCCGGGAGCTCATTCCACCAGGTAGGAGCCGCCACCGAAAAGGACCTAGCCCTTGTGGCTGCAAGCCTGGCCCCCTTGGGGCCCGGTGTCACTAGGCGGGGTTGTGACCCCGACCGAAGTGCTCTTTGGGGCCTGTGTGGGGAAAGGCGGTCCCTCAGGTATGCCGGATCCTGGCCATGTAGGGCTTTAAAGGTAAGCACCAGCACTTTGAAGCGAATCCGGAACGCTATAGGCAGCCAGTGCAGCGCTTTCAGCACAGGTTGGATGTGGTCCCATCTAGAGGCACCCGCTACCAACCTGGCCGCCGCATTCTGCACCAGCTGCAGCCTCCGAATTTGCGACAAAGGCAGCCTCATGTAGAGAACGCTACAGTAGTCTAACCTCGAGGTGACCGTCGCATGGATCACTGTGGCCAGATCGCCGCGGCTAAGGAAGGGGACCAACTGCCGCACCAGCCGTAGATGATAAAAGGCTGCTTTGGCAGTGGCCGCCACCTGGGCCTCCATCGTTAAGGTGGGGTCCAGGAGCACTCCCAGACTCCTAACCTCCGAAGCTGGCACCAAAGGTGCCCCATCGAAGACCAGGAGCGGGAGCCCCAATCCCATACCACCCCGACCCAGGCACAGGACCTGCGTCTTCGCCGGGTTCAGCTTCAGCCGCCTCAGCTTGAGCCACCCAGCCATGGCCTGTAAAGCCCGGTGAAGATCTTCTGGGTCGGAGTCCGACTGGCCGCCCAACATCAGATAGAGCTGGGTGTCATTGGCATATTGATGACACCCAAGCCCATACCTCCGGACAATCTGGGCGAGGGGGCGCATGTATATGTTAAATAGCATCGGGGAGAGTACTGCCCCCTGGGGCACTCCGCATTCAAGCAGGTGCCTCCGGGACTGCTGCTCCTCTAACCCAACCCTCTGTCCCCGACCTTGGAGAAAAGAGACAAGCCATTGAAGGGCGAGCCCCTGAATCCCCACGTCGGCAAGGCGGTGGGCCAGCAGCTGGTGGTCGACCGTATCAAATGTGTTTAATTTCAACCCATTGTTTCTGGTCCGACCTTCTAGGGCAACAGAAAACCACTCCACACCATCCTCTATCTGACAGCCCTTCAAGTACGTGAAGATGGTTTTCATATCACCTCTCAAGTCGTGTGAACCAAACCGCAAAGTGAGCTGGAAGAACACAACGGCTGTGAAATACAGCTAATGTCGATAATATCTTTAGTCATCTACAGTGCTGGCCCTCTAAGCCCACTGATTTAAATTGACTCAGACGGATCTAACTCTGCTTAGGGTGGCACAGTCAGTGATTGAGATGAAGCAGTTTTTATAAGGCCCCCAGACTGGTCGGGCAGCAGTGTGTTTTTTAAAAACTATTAATTACTTTTAATTTAAGTGCTTTCTAGTCCCTGCATGTCAGGCAGGGCATTAGACGACGTGTTCCACATCCTTACTCTTGGGAATGCCTCTTCTGAAATAATGACTTTTGTGACTCATGCATGTATCATGCAAAAACAACATGTGCCATCTGTTAAATCAATAAACAGGGAAGCTGCGTACATAGTGACTAAATATTTAAAAAGATACAGTCAGAGGAAAGGAGAATGATGCCCAATTCTGATAGTCATCTATAAGAGTAGTTCTCAGCTTTTCACGTCTTATGTCCCACCAGTGACTCTGTCAAAGAACCTGGGTCTCCCCAACACGACAGAAACAAGATGCCCAGTTTCCCCAGGAAAGGCATTGGTATGTTTACAGGCATCTTGTGATTATAGTTATCATTTATGTAAGTTTTAAGGATATAAAAAATTGCAGGAGCACCATAAATATTCCTTGGGAGGCAGGGTCAGGAGCAATGCTCTCTCTAAACTGTGGAGTCTTCTGAGCAAAAATACAATGAAGTTTTTCAATGCATGTAAACCTTTCTGCACAGCGCTTCTACATTCATTATTAAAGGTAAAGGTAAAGGTTCCCTTGCTCGAAAGCCAGTCGAATCCGACTCTAGGGTTGCGGTGCTCATCTCCGTTTCCAAGCCGAAGAGCCAGCGCTGTCTGAAGACATTTCCGTGGTCAGGTGGCCGGCATGATTAAACACCAAGGCGCACAGAACGCTGTTACCTTCCCACCGAAGTGGTCCCTATTTATCTACTAGCAATTTCTTGCTTTCGAACTGCTAGGTTGGCAGGAGCTGGAACTAGAGACAGGAGCTCACCCCAGGCGCGCCCGGGCTTTGACCGTCTGAACCACTGACCTTCCACAGCCTGCAGTTCAGCGTCTTAACCACTTGAGCCACCGCAGCTCCTTACATTCATTATTACCTTATCTAATTCTACTGTCGATATTTGTTATCACTGTGTTTTGTTCTTTTTACTGTTTAAAATAAAAATGTAAATTTTTTTTTAAAATCCTACTTTGCGAGCGACTGGCATGAAAGTTGTGAGTGGGCGATTGGGCCACCGCATAAATTAGTTAGCTCTGGAGCCATCCTCCCTAAGACAAAAATGTGTGAGCCGGAGGCTACAAAACTGTGAGCTAGCTCACACGAACTCAGCTTAGAGGGAATGCCGGCCAGGAGGTATCGGCACATCAAAGACACTTGCTGCTGGGCAAAGGGAATGGGGGATTAGGAGAAATGCCAAAGAGTCACAGATGGATAATCCCGGGCAGGTAGGACTGGCAGGAGACAACATGTCACACTCGCAGACGGGACTGAGTGCAGCCTCCATCCCTCTTTCCCACGCATCTGTTGAGCACCTGAATGCAACTGTGGGCGGGAGCGTCAGGAGAGGTCCCTTACCTTTGCAGGCCTTGCGGTCAGTGATGGACTTGCTCATGTCCCGGTAGAAGCCTTCCTTGCAGTAGTGGCAGTGCCGGCCAGCGGTGTTGTGGCGGCAGTTGAGGCAGACGCCTCCGCTCGTCCGCCCGGAGAGCTTGTAGAGCTCCATGTTGAATCGGCAGCGGCGGGCATGAAGGTTACAGTTGCAAGCTGGAAAGGAGAAGAGGAAACAGATGGAAGCAAGGCGGCCACTGGTTTTCAGACGGCGACTGCCTCTGAAGGAGGAGGTTCCATTGAGCCATTCTGATCTTTGCTAGACTTAGCCTCCAAGAATATTATCCAGTGTTAAAGCTAACGAAGGTGATGACACACACGCGCCCACTGCCAAAGGTTTATCATACACTGTGTGAAGAAATCTGTTCCTCCCCCCCCCCCGCTCCTAAACCGCCCGCCCATCGATTTCATAAGAACATAAGAGACGTCAATGTTGGATCAGGCCAAAGGCCCATCTAGTCCAACACTCTGTCACACAGTGGCCAAAAATACCAGGTGCCATCAGGAGGTCCACCAGTGGGGCCAGGACATTAGAAGCCCTCCCACTGTTGGCCCCCCCAAGCACCAAGAAAACAGAGCATCACTTGCCCCAGAGCCCCTATCTATACCCTGTGGCTAATAGCCACTGATGGACCTCTGCTCCATATGCCTATCTAATTCCCTTTTGAAGCCGTCTATGCTTGTAGCCGCCACCACTTCCTGTGACAGTGAATTCTAAGTGTTAATCACTCTTTGGGTGAAGAAGTACTTCCTCTTATCCGTTCTAACCCGACCGCTCAGCAGTTTCATGGAGTGCCCACAAGTTCTTGCATTGTGAGAAAGGGAGAAAAGTACCTCTTTCTCTACCTGCTCTTTCCCATGCATAATCTTATAAACCTCAATCATGTCACCCCTCGGTCGTCGTTTCTCCAAGGATCCAATACAACGGGTGAAACCATTTTTGTCCGAGACGAGGGCCCAGAAAAAGGGAGACTGTCTCTACTAAGCCAGGGGAGCTGGAGGACTTGTCAATGCTGTGTGTTTACTACAGTTCTTGATGAAAAGACTTCCTTGATCGGCAACATGGGATTATAATCAGAACATGCCCAACTCTGAGAGGAGCAGACGAAGGGTCCCACGGGGAAAAGGAGGACAATGGCAAATAGTTCTCCAGGCCTACAGATTCCTGATCCTTCCCAGCAGTCTGCTAACTCAAAGCCCAGCCGGGAGCCCACAAGAAGACCACCCGCTTCGAGCTCAGCGTTGGGATGTCCCTTCTTCTGTTCCCTGCCAGAGCCATTAAGGCGCATGAACAGTGCCCAGCTGTGGCCAGGTTATGGGGGGGTGGGGAGCGGCGGCAGAAAAGCAGCACTGGAGACAGCTGCTAGAGCCATTTTGCCTCCCTTTCCTCCACACCCCTCGTCCCCCCTCTCCTCTTATTAGCCACAGAAACTGAGATGTTTTTTTAAAAAACAAAGGAATCCAAGTGGGCAAGAGGAATAAAAAAAGGAACCAGCACTGCAGCTCCCGTTTAACCCTCTTGCAAAAAGAGAATCGGAACAAGATTTTCTCCTCCTGCTCTATATACACACGCAGACACCCTCCTTTGCCCTCAGCCCCCCCCCCCAATTCCTCAGTCCTCTGGTCAAATCAAGGCCTCGGTGAGAGTTTTTCCAGGCGTGCTGTGAAATTCATTAATG
Organism: Gekko japonicus; assembly: GCF_001447785.1. Taxonomy (NCBI): domain Eukaryota; kingdom Metazoa; phylum Chordata; class Lepidosauria; order Squamata; family Gekkonidae; genus Gekko; species Gekko japonicus. Next base: position 86,318 of record NW_015159749.1, read on the forward strand.
TGTCAGCTGAAGATTTAACTGCTGGGCCTGCTTATCATTTGCATGAAAGCTCCTCTACGCAAGCTCGCCTCCCACCCCCTCCCCCACCCCCACCCGGCTCACAGCTCCCTGGTAAAGACGAAAGCGGAGAGGGTACAAAGAACATGAAGCTCAACCACACTAGCTAAGCGAGGATGCTCGTATTCCTCCATGACAACCTCGGCCCAAGACACCGGACAAAGAGAAGCATTACACTTTCGTACAGTTGCCCACAATGCAACCTCTGGCTTTTGTGGACCGTGTCCTATCAAGGATCACTGCCTGAATCTGCTCTCCCTTACCCTCCCCAGATTATACAACATGTGAGGAGTCTGCGCTGCATTCAATTATGCAGCAACAACAGAGCTTACTGTGGCAAGAAAAGTGTGTTCTGCAGAAGCAAGGTATGTTTTCTTCAGGGATTCGTGTTCCACAGCGTGTGATCAGTGTTTCAAAGTGCACTTCAGCCGTTGCGGCACATGAAGCGCACGCGCATGACACAGTGTTCCAGGGTTCATGCATCCCTGCCAACAAGTACGTGCCTGACAAGACACTATGCGGGAACCTCTCCCCCAGCTTCTCAGACATCTCGGGAAGGAGCTGAACACATCCCGCTTTAGCAATTCACACTTAAAAAACAGGTCTTCAAAAGACAGGGATGAGTACCAGCAAACAAGGATGGCTCTCGGTAATTAAAGGCAGCTGGAAGAGGTTCATTCTTCCTGCCACATTTTGTCCTCTGCCTTTTCTCCAGGGAGCTCAGGGCAGTCTAAATAGCTCTCTTGAGCAGGGGTCATTTCCTGCAGGAGCGCACAGGAGCGGAGCTCCAGCAGTAAGAAGCCCAGGAGGCGGGCACATGCAATAAGCCCCACCCCCTGCTCCCAGCAGCCCTCAGTCAGAGCAAGAAGCAGCCAGGTAAGTTGCAGAGCGCCCCCCCCCATCCAAAACAGTGCAGTGGCACCTTTAAGGCCAAGTTTCATTCAGGTACGAGCTCTCCCTCCTCTGCGAGGACAGATCTGCACGTTCCCCCCCCCAATAGCTAGCAATCCAAAACAGTCCAATGGAGCCTGAGCGGCGGGTGTTGCCTTCTGACACACTACCAGTGATGTCAGGGGGTGTAGCACATGCAAATAACTTATGCTAGTGAGTTATGCTAATGAGCTCCTGCACCTCTTTTTCTACGAAATGACCCCTGCTCTTGAGAGCCAGTCTGGTGTCGTGGTTAAGAGCGGCAGGACTCTAATTTGGAGAACCGGGTTTGATTCCCCACTCCTCTGCATGAAGGCAGCTGGGAGACCTTGGGTTGGTCACAGTTCTCTCAGCTCCACCTACCTCACAGGGTGTCTGTTGTGGGGAGAGGATGGGAAGGTGTTTATAAGCCACTCCAAGATTCCTTCAGGCAGTGAAGGGCAGAGTATAAAACCAACTCTTCTTCTCCTCCTCCGCTCGTACTACACAACCATCCTGTGTGGTACGTTGAGAAAGAGTGACTGGACCCAGGTCCAATGAGTTTCATGGCTGAGTGGGGGAGTTGGGCCTGAGTCTCCCAACTCGTCATCCAACATGTCGGCCACTACCCCACAATGGCCCAGTCCCAACTCTACGGAATAATATGCTGTAAAAGGTGGCACAGAAATGTTACGTACTTCAGCCAAGCTTGTCCGTGACTCCTCCCATCTTGGGCGCAGAATTCTTGGTTGAAAACAAATTTAGGGCTGCCAGGTCGACTTACCCTGCCAGCGGGGTTGGGACACCGATTTCCAGGAGTGGGGTGGGTGGGGGAATGCCGCGGATGCAATGACATCACACAGAAGTGACATCATCACGCTGGGGGGGGTGTCATATGGCAACACTCTAGCATTTGGGGCAAAACTCTATGGTAACCATAGAGTTTTGCCCAAAATGCTAGAGCGTCACCATGCGACGCCCCTGGCGTGATGACATCACTTCCATGTGATGTCACACAAGTAGGCTGTTTGGGGGTGGGGCTAATGCATTCAGGGGCTATATGCATACGGCTTGTTTAAATGCAGGCTCTGTGCACAAGGTATGAGCTACCCGAGGAGGAGGAGGAGGAGGAGGAGGAGGAGGAGATTGGATTTATACCCTGCCCTTCACTACCTGAAGGAGTCTCAGAGCGGCTTACAACCTGCTTCCCCTTCCCACAACAGACCCCCCCCTGGGAAGTAGGTGGGGCTAAGAGAGCTCTTTTGAGAACTGCTCTCGAGAGAACAGCTCTGAAAGAACTTATGGCTGACCCAAGGTCACACCAGCAGCTGCATGTGAAGGAGTGGGGAATCAAACCCAGTTCTCCCAGATTAGAGTCCACGCTCTTAACCACTACATCAAACTGGAGATGGGGTGTGTGAGTGTCTGCCGCAGTGCCGACTTCAGAACCACTCCTGCTATGCACACCACAATGCGTGGGATTCATGTGCTCTGCCTGCTTTGTAAAGGAAACCTCCTGGATTATATTTCTCAGAAGCAAAGGGGCGGCTGGGAAGGAAATGTAGGTAAATGATTGCCCAGCGTCGTCTCATTGCCTCTGGCTTCATTAGTGAGCATTTAGCGCAGAAGGATAGAAAGGCCTAAGAAGGGAGGCTGAATTAAGGGGTGATTTCTAAGTCCTTGCCCGCTCTGGGTCAACTAAAAACCCCTCAACACTTCAATTTTACAACTCCCTCGTGTGAATTGAGTCTGTTATCATGCCCATCTCCCCTTTCCTCACACTTAATTCTGGCAAGAAACATAAACATCTCCCAGCGTTATTTTGTGCATCCATAAATCTGTATCACACATTCTACGCATATCACACAAATTACGTACATTGAAGGCATTAAAAAAAACCCATATCAATAGTGTACAAAAACAATACAACGTGCACACACAATGCCGACAAAGCCCACAATGCAAAGAGGAGAAACCATTGAAAAGAATATAAATGAACATTAGAAGACATTAAATAGGGAAGATCTGCTCATCCATGACTGAAAACTACTTGCACCCTTTCCCAGACAGACCCACAATTGCACTCCGTGGGAACAGAAGGGTTTCAGATGGCCTTTCGTGGAGGCTGTATTTCAACCGCTTTTACCCCCTTCTCTTGGATCATTGGTTACTGGGAGCCGGGAGTTCAGGAGAGCCGGGCTGTGTCTCCATTGCAAATGAGCTTGCTTCTGTATCCGGTGTGTGCCTTGCATCACATACCATGCATTTTCAATGGATGTGTTACTCGGTCGCGCCTTACCACATACTTCTCTTACAAACACAATCTGCCTAGGTCTGTTTGGGACTTCACAAATAACTTCAGGTTTTGTTTCTTTGAGCCTTTTCTCTGCCACTCTGTGGGTCGTCGGACGGACCGGCAAAAAATCCAAACAACGTTTGAAGTAGTTCTCATCCAGCCAAAATTAGACACAGGCTGATTTCGCACTAGAGCTGCCTCGCGGTTGCGCCGCCGTTTGCCCCGACACTATTGGTCAATTTCACACCAGAAGCCGCGGGGCTGCATTTGACTTGCGGCTTCGCCCGATTTCCTCCGCAGTTCCGTGATCCTCACAAAACAGGATCACGAAACTGCGGGGGAAATCGGGCGAAGCCGTGAGTCAAAATGCAGCCCCGCAGCTTCGGGTGTGAAATTGACCAATAGTGTCGGGGCAAACGGCGGCGCAACCATGAGGCAGCTCTAGTGCGAAATCAGCCACAAATTAATTTTATTAATTTCAGTGGAGAGTTATATACACTGAATGAAATCAATGGTACCTATCATAGGCTGGATCATGCCCTGTTTTTCTTTTGAGACATGTGCTGATAATTTGCTTATTAATGGTCCGGAAGGGGGCTGGATATTTGCCCCACTGTAACATAATGTCTCTTCCAAACTCAGTCAGAAGGAGGAGGAGGAGGAGGAGGAGATGAGAAGAAATTAACAGGAAACCACACAGGTACATAAAAAGAGCCCTGCTCACTCACTGACATCAAGGGTCCCTATAGTCACTGACATCAAGGGTCCCTATAGTCGGGCTGAGAGAGCTCTGAGAGAACTGCTCTTAAGAAAACAGCTCTGAGAGAACTTGTGACTGACCCTAGGTCACACCAGCAGCTGCATGTGGAGGAGTGGGGAATCAAACCCGGTTCTCCTAACTCTGCACTTTTAACCACTACAACAAACTGGCTTGTTGAAACTATCTTCATTATTTCACTTTGTTTATAATGTATCTAACCCTTGATCTCCTCAAGGGGTTAAGAAGAAGAAGAAGAAGAAGAAGAAGAAGAAGAAGAAGAAGAAGAAGAAGAAGAAGAAGGAGGAGGAGGAGGAGGAGGAGGAGAGAAGAAATTAACAGGAAACCACACAGGTACATAAAAAGAGCCCTGCTCACTCACTGACATCAAGGGTCCCTATAGTCACTGACATCAAGGGTCCCTATAGTCTAGCAGCACGTTTCCACCTCTGGCCAGCCAGATGCCTCCCTGAAGCCCACTGGTAGGATGTGAAGACAACAGCCCTCTCTGATCTCCAGCATCTAGTCTTCCATGGTACACTGCCTCTGAAGTTGGAGGTTCCATGTACACTTCAGAGCTAATAGTACAGCAAAATGTTATTAAGCACCCAGGTAAAATTGATGAGAACATTAAAACAAAAGTGAATTTAAGAGTGAACTAAAAAAAAACTTCAGATGCAAAAAGTTTCAGAAAAAGAATGGATTGCTTTATTTAATTTATATACTGCCTTTCTCCACACTATGGAGCTGCGGTGGCTCAAGTGGTTAAGACGCTGAACTGCAGGCTGTGGAAGGTCGGTAGTTCAGCAGTTCGAGACCCGAGTGTGCCGCATGACGGAGCGAGCTCCCGTCTCTAGTTCCAGCTCCTGCCAACCTAGCAGCTCGAAAGCAAGAAATTGCAAGTAGATAAATAGGGACCACTTCGGTGGGAAGGTAACAGCGTTCCGTGCGCCTTGGTGTTCAGTCATGCCGGCCACATGACCACGGAAACGTCTTCGGACAGTGCTGGCTCTTCGGCTTTGAAACGGAGATGAGCACCGCAACCCTAGCGTCGGACTCGACTGGCTTTCGAGCAAGGGAAACCTTTACCTTTACCTTTCTCCACACTGGGGACCCAAAAGAGCTTCTGTTGTTCTCCTGCATTTTATCACAACACCCTGTTAGGAGGAGGATTAGGCTGAGAGCGCGTGGAGGGCTCAAGGTCGCCCAGCGAGCTTCCATGGAAGGGTGGGGGTTCAAACGCGGGCATCCCGGATCCCGGTCCAACACTTTGTACCCACAGCGTCACACTGGAGGAAGGAAGATCTCCAGACAAAACACCCACCGTGAGGATGTCTGGCAGACCTTTCTGGAAACTGCTTCACAGTGTGAATGTCACAATTAGGAGTTCAGACCTGTAGGCAGAACGGGGTAAGAGGGTACATCTTTCCAAAGCCAGGTTTACTCATTCACAGTGTGGCAGTTTTTATGGAAATGGTGCTTTCAGAATGCAGACAAAAAGGAGGCCGCCACCCCCCCACCCCACTACTGGCCCATCTCAGCTAAGATTTCCCCTGGCCCAGAGTCGGTTTTCCACAGTCACTCGGCAAAAGCCCTCTCCTTGCGATTCTTATACGCCTGGAAGGATGCATATCTGGCTCGCCTCCCCTCTATTTTATTTTCTCTGATGACCTCCAGCAGGGGTCGTTTCGTAGAAAAAGAGCTAGGGGAACTCATTAGCATAACTCATTAGCATATGCCACACCCCTGACATCACCGGAAGTGTGTCATAAGGCCACACCCCCTGACATCACCGGAAGTGTGTCATAAGGCCACACCCCCTGACATCACCGGAAGTGTGTCATAAGGCCACACCCCCTGACATCACTGGAAGTGTGTCATAAGGCCACACACCCCGCCCCCAACGGTCCCGGCCGCCGCCGGCGGCCTTGCAGCTCCACTGCCGAGCCCCATGAGGGGCCCAGCGGTGGACCTGCAAGGCCGGCGGGAGTGCAAGGAAGCCCCGCGAAGGCCCTCCCTGGCCCCAGGCAGGCAGGGGTGGGGAGAGGCCGGGAGGAAGCAACTTACCCTCCCTCTTCTCCTGCCTCCTCCTGGCTGAATGAGGGCCGGAAGCAGGGCGGCCGGAAGCAGGGGGCGGGGCTCCGTCATGTGCCCCGCCCCCCGTACCTCACCCAGGGGAACTGCGATCCCCCCGAAATGACCTCTGACCTCCAGCACCACCACTGCGGATGGCCAGAATATGGTTCTGCAGCTACTAGCTCCACAGAGGTCAGGTGGCAAAATGGACCAATAGGGTTGCGTCTGCTCCTATTGCTTTTGACTGCAGCTTGGCTCTCCAGTTGTCCCGGCACCGACGGGCCGGTCCTTGGTTGCGGGGCTCCACACTCCCCCCTGGAGACCCCCCCACTTACCGGAGGCAGCCCCAGCCAGGAAACGAAGCCAGCCGGGGCAGAGGCCCCCGAAGAAGCGGGCAGATGTGAGGGGCTCTGAGCTGGTGACGCAGCCTCTCTCGGGCTCGTGCAAACTGGGCTTGTGCCCAATGGGGGGAGGCCAAGTGCTGGAAGGGGTATAAAGGGGGGACAAGAAAGGAGGTCATGGAGGAAGGAAAAGGCGGAGCCGGAGAGTGGCGGGAACCTCAGACCAGCGAGAGAGAGCGGTAGAGAACCCCCCGAAGGCTTCTGCTAGGGCTGGGACTTGCCACAAGTGCTGCTAACCAGGCAACCAGCCCATTCTGAGACCTCCTTCTCCCGACCTTGGGTAGGGGACCTCCCCGCAATAACGGCTTCCGGAGGGGCCGGCTGTTGGTATAGGCAAGATAACAGCATGTCATGGAACATGACTTAGATCCAGATGATCTAAAGTGACAGCCAGGAGGTCACATGATACCGTTGGTTGCATCACATCTGCAGATGTCAGAATGACTAAGCAAATGTACAGCACTGTACTGTGATTGGTCAACATGTATATATATTGCAATGAGTTCTTGACCAAGTAGCCTGCCTTATGGTTGTGTTGTTAGCGAAGCACTTTGTCAGTGAGGATTCTGAACTGCTGCAAGCTGTGTGTATGTATATAAGCTCTGTAAATAAACTGTAAATACTCTACCACAACAACTCTGCTATCTTCCGGCTTCAAACACCGTTACTGGCACCCTCCTTGGGCAGGCCAGGGTGCGACACCAATTTGAGCCACTTCTCATAGCTCACTGTGCTATGAAAACACCATGGGACAACTAAAGCCCTTGTATTTAAGACAGCCAGCATGGCACTGTGGTTGGAAAGTCAGGAACGCAAAGGACCAGAGTTTCAAATCCCTGCTTGCCATGAAACTGGATCAGCAATTCTCTCTCACTTTAGACTCCTTCACAGGGTCATGGTCAGGGGTCGTTTCGTAGAAAAAGAGCTAGGGGAACTCATTAGCATGACTCATTAGCATATGCCACACCCCCTGACATCACCGGAAGTGTGTCATAAGGCCACACACCACGCCCCCAACGGTCCCGGCCACCGGCCTTGCAGCTCCACTGCCGAGCCCCATGAGGGGCCTGGCGGTGGACCTGTCCACTGCCGAGCCCCATGAGGGGCCCAGCGGTGGACCTGCAAGGCCAGCAGGAGTGCAAGGAAGCCCTGGAAGGCCCTCCCTGGCCCCAGGCAGGCAGGGGTGGGGAGAGGCAGGGAGGAAGCAACTTGCCCTCCCTCTTCTCCTGCCTCCTCCTGGCTGAATGAGGGCCAGAAGCGGGGCGGCCGGAAGCAGGGGGCGGGGCTTCGTCGTGTGCCCCGCCCCCCGTACCTCACCCGGGGGGACTGCGATCCCCCGCGAAATGACCTCTAGTCATGGTAAGGACAAACTGGAGGTGGAGGGGGCCATGTACACCCATCTGAGCTCCGAGGAGGAAGGACAGAATAAAAGACAACTGACTAAATAGATTGAGACCCATTTAATTTACAAAACTCTCTGGAAATCCCAAGGAGGAAACAGACCACAAAACTGCTTATTTATTTCCATTTTGTCATAAGAACATAAGAGATGCCAGTGTTGGATCAGGCCAAAGGCCCATCCAGTCCAACAGTCTGTGTCACACAGTGGCTAGAAATACCAGTGCCATCAGGAGGTCCAGCAGTGGGGCCAGGGCAGAAGAAGCCCTCCCACTGTTGACCCCTGTGGCGAAGAGCCACTGATGGACCTCTGCTCCATATGCTTATCTAATTCCCTTTTGAAGCCGTCCATGCTTGTAGCCGCCACCACTTCCTGTGGCAGTGAATTCCAAGTGTTAATCACTCTTTGGGTGAAGAAGTACTTCCTCTTATCCGTTCTAACCCGACCGCTCAGCAATTTCATGGAGTGCCCACGAGTTCTTGTATTGTGAGAAAGGAAGAAAAGTACCTCTTTCTCTACCTGCTCTTTCCCATGCATAATCTTATAAACCTCAATCATGTCACCCCTCAGTCGTCGTTTCTCCAAGCTAAAGAGCCCCAAGCGCCTTAACCTTTCCTCATAGGGAAAGTGTTCCAACCCTTTTATCATTCGAGTTGCCCTTTTCTGCACTTTTCCCAAAGCTATAATATCCTTTTTAAGGTGTGGTGACCAGAACTGCACACAGTATCTCAAATGAGGTCGCACCATTGATTTATATAGGGGCATTATGATATTGGCTGATCTGTTTTCAATACCCTCCCCAATAATCCCCAGCATAGCATTGGCCTTCTTCATTGCAGTCACACACTGTCTCGACATTTTCAGTGAGTTATCTACTACGACTCCAAGATCTCTCTCTTGATCATCCTCTGCCAGTTCAGACCCCATCAACGTGTATTTATAGTTAGGATTTTTGGCTCCAATGTGCATCACCTTGCACTTGGCTTGTCTCTTTTGGACTCCTGTGTCCACTGGATGAAAACAGCGAACTGGCTACAACAGGGAGCAGTCTGTCTCTCTCCGGCACTGCCAAACGGTGGCCGCGCAACCCCTGCTGGAAAAATGAGGTAGGACAACAGTACCGATTGATCTGTTTCTGGACTACCTGTCTGCCCTTACCTGTTTACCAGCTCTTCCACCTGCCTGGCATCTACCTGTTTGCTCCAGAACTCTGTCAAGGAGTGACCAGTGTATAAGTTGTCCTTCTGAGGAAAAAACCGGGCATCAGCAACAGTCTTCGGCACAGGCCAGCCAAATAGCTGGGTTGTCAGGTCTGCCTCAGATCCCTTCCTTGACATGACTGATCTTGCGCTCTCACCGCGAAGCATGTTGTCTGCCGAGTCTTCCCTTTCCCTCCCAAGTTGGGCTGGGGGGGGGGGGAACAGAGAAGAGCAGCTAAAGACTTGTACTGTAACCAGCAGCCAGCTTTCGTTACAGCTCAATCGCGCCCCGTCTCACGTTAATCACTAATTAAAGGCCTGAATGGTCCCTGCTGTTTGAGGGTATTAATAAGAATTTAATTGCATAGTTTCAGGCTAATTATATAGGAGCCTGCTTCCTTCCTCGCACAAGTACAGCCAATTTTTTTAAAAAAAAATCACATGGCCAATTAAACAATCACAAGTTCAATTAATTTGTAATAACAGACCAATTACAGAATGCGGCAACTCTCTGTTCCTTTTCCAAGGGCCACTTAAATCCGGTGAAGCCGTAACCTGCCTCATCTCTGCAAGCCGGGCTGAATGTGGAGCGCGGAGTCTGGGAACTGCCTGGGAACAATTAGTTAATGGAAGAGGCTTCGTGAAATTCTAGTGCGGACAGCCATGCCAAACCCACAAGAGATTCAAGCTACGCCCCGCGCCTCCGCTGGAGTAGTGCCCGGCTGCGATGCCTGGAGGGCAAGGTTGCGACTTCCGCTGTGTAGGAGGAAGGAATCTAGATCTTGAAAACCCTGCCGCGCCCTCAACCTCCCAGCCCTATGAAGAAAGCGACTCAGGAAGGAACCGTTGGGAGCCCAGCGCCAGGTTGGCCTCGGCCACGGCGGGGGGCTGCTGCCTCCGTTGCAAATGTTGCCCAAACAGTAGCAATATTTGTAGGGGCGCCAGCAAAATGGGCACGATCCACTACAGCATCCTTGGTGGTGCAGCATGGGATTCTAGGGTGCGTCGCTTGGACTGAGTGCCAGCAGCTCCTTTGAGATAGTCTAGGTCAGGGCTCTTTTTGTAGAAAAAGCCCAGCAGGAACTCATTAGCATAATAGGCCACACCCAATAGCCAAAACGCATTAGCATATTGGGCCACACCCCTGACAGCACCACTCATTAGCATATTAGGCCGCACCCCCATGTTACCAGAAGTGTGGTCATCCAGCCACACCCACCTTTTGCTTCTTATTCTGTTGACCTTGTTTGTTGTCAAAACCCAGGGCTTTTTTTGTAGCAGGAACTCCTTTGCATGTTAGGCCACACACCCCTATTGTAGCCAATCCTAATGAGTTCCTGCTGTTGGGTGTGGCCTATTATGCTAGTGAGTTCCTGCTGGGCGTGGCCAACTCAGGAGCCAGCCGGAACTCCGTTCCTGTGCGTTCCTGCCCCAAAATAGCCCTGGTCCCGGTCAAGAACCCCTTTCATTCCCCTCCCTCACGTTATAAAGGACGAAGCTGCCTTCATGTGGAGTCAGGGAACTGGTCCAGCTAGCCCTGTGTCCACTCTGACTGACCGTGGCTAGCCACCCACTGCTACCTGAGACCCTCTTGAACGGAGAGGCCGGAGACTGAACCTCAGACCTTTTCCAAAGTACCCTGGGCCTTGGGACCAAATATGCTTGAGATCGATAGATTGTGCAGATCAATCATCTGCCGCCCTCACAGCCTGTAAGGGGAGCGAAACGCTAGTACTCGGTCTCTGCACGCAGAATGCACCAAGCTCAATCCCAAATTAAAAGGAATTGTGGATATCTGTGCCGAGAAAGACCCTTCTCTGCCTGAGGCATATAAAGCCAGAGTACATAGATGGACCAGTGGCCTGCAATGGTAGCTTCACGTGTATCTCGTGTGACCGCATAATGGCAGGAGGGGCAATCGGTGGGGGAACTTACCAGGTGGTTGAGGGGCCCTCACTGATGTCAGTGGCAACGCACTGATGTCACTTCCTGTGCTCACCAGAAGTGAGGTCAGCACATCACTGCGGATGCTCTGGCATATGTACAAAATTATGGTTCAACCTGCCCCCCCCCCCAACATGATGATATCACTTCTGGGCATATGGGGAGTGACGCCAGCACACTGGGATGGTGCTGAGGCCTCCCCCGGGTTTCGCACCATCCCCGCGCCCCCCAGCCATCTAAGCAGCAGTGGGGAACACCCGCTGGAGGCGGGGCACTAAGTCACAGCTCCTCCCATTAAAGATCGTGCAAAGCATTAGAGAGCATTTCTGGAGCCCTGCTTCAATTCATTAGTTTAGGCTTCAAGAGCTCGGTGACAATACTTCAAATCCCTCTATGCAGACTAACTGGGTGATTTCCCACAAGGGCTGCTCCGCGCTCACTCCTTCCTTTTGCCCAATGGTACGTGTCAATTTCACACAAGCTGCTGCGGGGCCGCATTCTGCCCCGCAGCTTCGTGCGATTTCCCCCGCGTCTACTCAATCCTCAAAAAACAGGATTGAGTAGACGCGGGGGAAATCGCACGAAGCTGCGGGGCAAAATGCGGCCGCGCAGCAGCTTGTGTGAAATTGTACCATCGGGCCAAACAGAAGAGTGAGCGCGGAGCAGTGCTTGTGGAAAATCACCCACTGGCTTGAACATGAGCTGAGTTATGAGCTGTGCTGCCAAATGCAGGCTAGTGGGATTTCCAAGCTACGAGCCGTGCATCAAAGTGCTTTGCAAATATTCTTTGAAAAATATCAGCCAAGGTGACACCGGAACTAAGGAACAGCTGATAGATGAGATGTCAAAGCAGGAGGGAGGTGATTGGGTGCCTCTTGCTAGAAGGAACAGAAGGAACAGACCCTTAGAAAGCCGCCACTCTAAGAAGCAGGCCTAATGTTGTATGCAGAAAGGCTGGAGAGTGTGAGCCTTCTCGGTCTAGAAGAAGCTGGCAAAGGGGAGACCGGATGGAGGTTTCTAAAATCATGCATGTGGTGGACGAAGTGGGTGGAAGGAGCTTTTTCTCCCTGCCCAATAAAACTAGAACTCAGGAGCACCCACTGAAATTGTTGGGAAACGGGATCAAGACAGACAAAAGGAAGTCCTTCTTTACTCAGTGAGTAATTAAACAGTGGAATTCACGGCCACGGGTGGTAGTGATGGCAACAGGCACAGGTTACTAGCCATGGTGACTGAAGGGAGCCTCCACACACAGAGACAACAAACCTCTGAAAATCAGTGTCGGGAGGCAGCAGCAGTGAAAGGCCTTGGCCTTGGCTCTCCAGGGCAACTTCTTGTCAGCTGTGGGAAACCGTGTGTTGGACTAGAGGGGCCACTGGTCTGATCCAGCAGGCTCTGCTCATGTCCTTAATGAGGAGGCTACATAAACCCTGGGCGTGACCCAAACTCCTGATGTCCCCATCATTGATGCTGTTCGGGATGGAAGAGAAATTTCCGGACTGGACCCATTTTCCTCCTTCAGGAGAGTAATTTACATAGCATACGGAGATATTCTCCCCTCCCCACTCTTATTTCACACCACAGCCACAAGAAGAAGAAGAAGAAGAAGAAGAAGAGAGGAGATTGGATTTATACCCCGCCCTTCACTACCCGAAGGTGACTCGGAGCGACTTACAAACTCCCTTCCCTTCCCCTCCCCACAACAGACACCCTGTGAGGTATGTGGGGCTGAGAGAGCTCTTGACAGAAACTGCTCTTTTTTCAAGAACAGCTCTTATCAGAACTACGGCTTGCCCAAGGTCATCCTGTTGGAATATGTAAGATCCAGCATGTCCAACAAACTGTAAATAGATGAGACCAATCTAGATGACAGGTGTCAGTGTAATTGACTGTCAGGAGAACCAGATAGAACTGGTTACAACATGTACAGAGCTGATTGCTTATCACAGTGACTCAGCTGAAATGTGATTGGTTGTCTTATGTATAAAGGTGTACAGTTCTCTAGCATTGCCTGCTGATGAAAATATTAACTGCTTGGCGAAGCACTTTGCTGGAGAGAACTCTGATTTGTGAATAAACTCACTGTATATAGTTGCACACTAAAACCTGACTCTGTGTGGTGACTATCTGAACCCCAGTGAGGTGGTATTGGACTGGATGGTATCAAACGGAGACCTGTGGATGCAGTGGCGCCTTCCGCGACACATCCAGTCAGGTGCAAGTGGAGGAGTGGGGAATCAAACCCGGTTCTCCCAGAACTCCATGGAAATCTGTTATGCCCCCGCCCCACCTCCAACCCAAACAAGTTATTTGTTTTTTCACTCTCCAGTCTGCAACCCGCCCACAAGCCCTTATTCCACCGGCAGCACCACAAGGAAAAGCTGTTTGTGACATCCCTGGCTTGTGCCACAAGTGTGGAGGAGGAGAGCATGTCCTTGCAAGACTTTCAGGTGTACTCAGAGGCGGAAACCATGTTTTGTTTTTAGAAAGGAGTGCCACAGTTCCATACCCTCCTGCTGGCCCTACTTACTGGGACAATCCCTATTTTCTGGAACCTGTCCTTTGTAAATGACTGTCCCCAAATCTCACCTTTGGGCGAAGCCTCATTGAAATGTCATGAGTCAAAGTTGTCACCTTTAGGATCCAACTCCAGTTTGGTGTAGTGGTTAAGTGTGCGGACTCTAATCTGGGAGAACCGGGTTTGATTCCCCACTCCTCCACTTGCACCTGCTGATGTGACTAGGCTTGCCAAGTCCCCCCGGTGGGCGGGGAAACCCCCGCCCTAGAGGCCCGTTCCCCGCCGCGTTCCCCAATGTTCACGTCACCCGGAAGTGACACGACCATGCCGGGCACACTGGGGGCGGGGCCACGGTCATCCGAGGGAAAACTCTATGGTTTACCCTCAGATGGTTGTGGCCCCGCCCCAGCATGCCCGGCGTCGTCACGTCACTTCCGGGTGACGTGTGTGCGGCGCACGCGTGCACTCCAGCCGCCAGCCGGGAGTCCCCCGCTGCGGCTCAAAAAGCACTTGGCAACCCTAGATGTGACCTTGGGTCAGTCACTAGTTCTGACAAGAGCGGTCCTTGAAAAAGAGCAGTTTCTGCCAGAGCTCTCTCAGCCCCACCCACCTCACAGGGTGTCTGTTGTGGGGAGGGGGAGGGAAAGGAGTTTGTAAGCCGCTCTGAGACTCCAAGTGAAGGGCGGGGCATAAATCCAATCTCCTCTTCTTCTTCTTCTCTCCAGGTTCTCTAGAGGGGCCGAAGTGGACTGTCTGTCTGTCTCCACAGTGAGAGGGATGGGCATACAAATCTTACACTAAATTATGGAAACACTTAAAAAAAAAAAAACCCAAGCTGGGGAGATGTTTCTGTTTCCCAAAGCAAAAGATTACCCTCCTTAGGTGAAAAAGTTTCAAAGGGACACTCCAGAATGAAGCTGCATTCATACGCACCAACTGCTACTATGCGACTTGCCTGTGAGCTTACTACAGAAACTCACTGTCCATCTTTAGAAGTTTATGAACCTCATTCATCTTACTTTTCCAGTGTATCTTTGTACCCATACATGTTCCCTTCCATGTATCCAATGAACTGTGCTTTGCCACACAAATTATTCCATAATCAACGTTTTAGTTTCCCATAATGTTACAAGAATCTCTGTTTTCCCCTAAATGATCTTCAGTTTTTGTTTCATTGGGCAGGACTACATTTTGGACTAACCTAAGGAATACAGAACATCTTGGCTGCCAGTCTGAAGGCATGGAGAGTCTCAAATATAAATTACCAGCTCAATGGAAGGGGGACCCTCCCTAAGCCTTAAATACACAGACGCACAGAGAAGATCTGGGGGAGGAGTTTCTACACGCTCATTTTGATTCCTCTCCTTCCAAGGGTTCCCACAAGAATATAAAAGCCCTTGGGAAACAAAGAAAAAGCCAAGAAAGTCACAAAGGGAATCCCTCCCTCCTTCCCTCCCAAGGCATCTTAGAGCCATTCCACTAACCTTTCAACCCTCAGGCATGACTGGGAGGGCTACCCATTTTTGGCAACTGTGCACCCTCTGTCATCGGCACAGTGGCTCAGAGTATGAATTGGGAACACGGTCTTAATTTTATGAGTTATCTCGTTTTATGTTGGAAGCCGCCAGACCCTGTCTGGAGGTTGGCAACTCTGCATGCAAAACCCCTCAAAAGTACCTTGGAGTATCTATCTGTCTACTCACCCAGAGTGCTGAGCTAGGTGGACCAATGACCTGATGAATTCTTAGGCAGATTCAGAGTTTGGAACTCACATCTCTCGCCTCCGTGCGGGACTTTAGTTACAATACAGATCATGTGCAGCAGCAAATTGGATGAAGACTTCAGTGGTGACAGGCAGAAAACTGAACAGTGGTGGGATCTTATCCTTGCGGGAAGCGTTGCTCTTTCTGTTTCCTTAAGCTTTATGAAACCTGAGCTTTAGCTATGACTTATTTTTTTAATGTTTCCAGCCCTTAAGGACTAAAACCGAAGGTTTTTTTTTAAAAAAAAATATTGTAACTCGACGATGCCTTGGCATTGAACTCCTGCAGGAAGCCGGAGACAGAAAGGGTGGCCTCTTCCCCCAGTCTGCACATTTGGCTGCCCTCCGAGGGAGACAGCTCCTGCTGCTCCTTCCGCACCTTACTGTAAAGGATACGATGCAAAGCTCAACTCGGGGGGGGGGCTTACTGGTGCACCAGGGCATGTACAGAGTGCCTGCATAGGGGAGCCTTTGCGGTCAATTCAGTGGGAGCAACAGCAGATCTAGGGGTGCAAAAGGGTATCTCTGGAGATCTTCTCTGAAGAGGGACTATGCAGGCTTCGTAGAGGGGAGATTCTATGCACAAGTATCAATGGAGCCTGTAATGATTCCTTATTTTTGGTGTGTGTGTGTCTCTTTAAAAGTTTGGTTGCATGGCTGTGGTAAGTAGACTAGAGTGGTTGAAAGAGAGGGGGAGGGGTTTTGGAAGTGAAAATGAGTGGATGAGTATGTATGTCAGTCAGGAGTGACAGTTACATGTGGACAGTTGTGGAGGGCAGTTAGTTCTATGTGTGAAAGGAGAGACAAGCAGTTCTGTGTTGAAGCAGTTATAAGCTGAAAGCTGAGTGTCTAAGAAACAGTAAAGTTTAAGTGAACAAGAGTTAAAGGAAAGTCTGAGTGACAGGCTAGAGTGAAACAGTAAACGTATATGGCATTGAGATAAGCAAGTGTTACAAAGTTACATGCAAAGATCCCTGACAGAGAGGGAGAAGATTGTGTGTGATACACCAAGCAATTGTTCATTATTTACACATTACTAGTTAAATTGTTCTACCCTCTTATTTATGAGTTATTTCAATAAATCCTCTTTAATTCAAGTATACCAGCTCTGAAAGAAATACTTCCTCAGGACCACATAGTCCCTTGTAAGCCTTGAACTCGGTCTACCTAACCAGTAAAAGTAAAAGTAAAAGCATAAAGGTTTGGAAATCCTTAAAATTTCCTGGTGGCAGCCATATATACCCAGTAAAAGAAAATAAGGAACACTTTTAAAATGAAACTAGTCCTCCCCAAATAAGGAAGACATCACAGAGCCGATAAGTTCTGCCTCACCCAGTGGATGGGAGAGTGCATGATCGCTGCAGAATCAGAGGGGAACCAAAGACTTATCTCAGTGTACCCCAGTGTTCCTTCCTCTAATCAGTCTACAAGCAACCAAGCAACAAATGCAGGGCAGGACGAGATCAGAATGGCCAAAGGATCCCAGCTCCTCATAGCTCAAGCCAGCCAGCCAAGCGGCATGGTTCAGGAGAATTCAAAATACCTCCCCAGGCCGTTCGCCTTTATATGCGCTGCAATAAGAAGCGTGTGGAAGGCGGGACTATTCCAACCGCCAGTACTCTTCCCTCCCACTGGCAGCCCCCGCTTCCCAATGCCACTCCATCGGCCAACGGGAGAAAAATTGATAGAGAAAAAATCACTGTTGGCACAATGATATAATGTCACTTCTGGGGCAAATGCAGCAGTGATGCCACACCATTGACCACTGTGCCCACAGCACCTTCCCCCCCCCCAATGTCCCCGCTCTCCCATCTGCTAGGAGCCAGGCGTCAGCTGGCAACCCTATCCCACTTCCAGCATGGCACGTGCCAGGGCTCTTTTTGTAGTATTACGTATTTACATATTAAGCGACACACCCCTAATGTAGCCAATCCTCCGAGAGCTTACAGTAGGTCCTGTAAGAAGAGCTCTGTAAGCTCTTGAAGGATTGGCTACATTAGGGGTGTGTGGCCTAATATGCAAAGGAGTTCCTGCTACAAAAAGAGACCTGCACGTGGCACTCCGCCGCCAATGAGAATGAAGTTCTAGGAACCACAGATAGATTCTCGATGGCACAGTGACGGCTTTCCTGGCCTCTGCAGCGCCGCAGCGCCCACCCTATGGGTGGCCAGAAAGTGGTACTGCAGCTGCCAGCTCAGAACAGGCCACACGAGGCCGGGGGCGTTCCAATAAAGCTAACTCCAGGCAGGCCTCTTAAGTCTGAGCAACCTAGAGCAAAGGCACACGCTGAACTGCCAGCAAACTGACCCGCTCCTGCCCCCCCCCCAGCTTGTCTCCTTGCCAGCGGGGGTGGTCCTCACTCAGCCAACCGGCAGCAGGGTCAGCTGACCCAGGCCCTCCCGCCACCCACAGCGGAGGAAGGAGAGCCGACGGGTCCTGCCATTACCTGCACCTGCCACTTGGGCAGCTGGCTTGTGGGGGCAGCACAGGGCGGGGGCCACCCCTGGTTTGCCCCAGCAGCTGGCAGCGATTCTGGGTCCTCATCCTGGACCTTCGCCCAGAGCCCTAGAATCACTACGAAGAAGAAGAGATTCGATTTGTACTCAGAGGAGTCTCGGAGCGGCTTACAAACTCCTTTCCCTTCCCCTCCCCACAGCAGACACCCTGGGAGGTGGGTGGGGCTGAGAGAGCTCTGACAGAGACTGCTCTTTTTCAAGGACAGCTGTGCCAGAGCTTGTGACTGACCCAAGGTCATCCAGCAGGTGCAAGTGGAGGAGGAAGAAGAAGAGGTTGGATTTATACCCCGCCCTTCACTTGGAGTCTCAGAGCGGCTTACAAACTCCTTTCCCTTCCCCTCCCCACAGCAGACACCCTGGGAGGTGGGTGGGGCTGAGAGAGCTCTTGACAGAAACGGCTCTTTTTTTCAAGAACAGCTGTGCCAGACCTATGGCTTGCCCAAGGTCATCCAGCAGGTGCAAGTGGAGGGGTGGGGGATCAAGCCCGGTTCTCCCAGATTAGAGTCCGCGCACTCAACCACTACACCAAACTGGCCCTGTGTCAGCTATGCTGCCATGGGGGTTGGGGAGTTCATTCTGTGTCTTGGTCATTGCTACTGCATTCCTATCTCTGCTGTTCTGCCTGCGCTGAAATGCTTATCGCTACAGATGTGCAGGAGGAGGATGTATTGTCTGGAAGTCTCCTATGTACCATGAGAGACTACTGCTTCCCGGCTTTCACCACCTAACGGTTTCCTAACTGGTCCCGCGCGCGGGAGGGTAGCAAATTGGCCCATGCCATGGGGGGGGTGCATACGAATGCCCTATATCCTATTATGTTCAATGGGTTGCCGCCATTCTTAACGGTGCCTGTGTTACTGCATCTATAGCTTTGCAATAAAAGTATAACCGCTTCCGAATGCGTGTACTTCGTTGTAAGCTGTGGGTTCTGACACCCTGCCTGCTCGCTCAGCCACCTCTTCCCAGGGGCTTTTTTTGTAGAAAAAGCCCAGCAGGAACTCATTAGCATAATAGGCCACACCCAACAGCAGAAACTCATTAGCATATTAGGCCACACCCCTGACAGCACAGCTCATTAGCACATTAGGCCGCACCCCCATGTTACCAGAAGTGTGGTCATCCAGCCACACCCACCTTTTGCTTCTTATTCTGTTTAATTTGTTTGTTGTCAAAACCCAAGGCTTTTTTGTAGCAGGAACTCCTTGGCATGTTAGGCCACACCCCCCCTAATGTAGCCAATACCAATGCATTTCTGATGTTGGGTGTGGCCTATTATGCTAATGAGTCCCTGCTGGGCGTGGCCAACTCGGGAGCCAGCCGGAACTCTGTTCCTGTGCGTTCTTGCCCAGAAATAGCCCTGCCTCTTCCCCTCCAGGTAACCCATCAGGAAAAGAGGGGAGACGAGGCCAGACCTGAGCTGAATGGGGGGGCCCCTCATGCTTGCCATGTGATCCCCGTCCCCGCAGCCTGGTGTTTGCTGCTGCTGCGGCATTCTGCTCTAATTGCTCCACAGTTGCGTAGCACTTCCCATCCGAGTTGGCGCCTTTGGCCAATAAAAGTGAAAGATCATCTTCCGTTATAGCGATTAGAGCCGGCTAAAATATTTGGAACAGAAATAAATTTGCTTTAGAAAAAAGGACATCCCCATATTCAGTTGGAACGCTTTTGTGCGGGAAGAGGAGGACTGGATTTCTAAAAATATCCTTGTAAAATTACTGCTCGGGGACTATCAAGATCATCTAGCCCAGTCCTGGGGTTGGCTGGGTGCCTTGGCCCTCAACAGCTCCTCTGCACCATTAATTCCTCCAGCGTCTTTGTTTTCCTCCCCCCCCTCCACCAAAAAAATTTCAGTTGCAGACAACCAAACATTTGTGCCAAGCGTGCCAAAGCCACAACAAGAGCTGTGCCAAACCCACAAAACATACGGATCCCTGAATATTTTCAGATCCTGCTCTTTAGTAACCACACACATCTTCTTTTCAGGGAAAACACAGATACAAAATCCACTCATGCCACCCACCAGTCTTCGATTAAATGGGACTCTCTCTCTCTCTCTCCCTCTCTCTCCCTCTCTCTCTGCTACCATGCAGGAAAAGACCGACTTCTGCAGCTTTTTGTTTCCACTAGAAGCCTCAACCAAACACCATTTCCAAAAGTCCAGAAAACCAAAATTACATGCAGTCAAAATCTATGATCATGTGTGCAAGAGAGAGAGAGAGGCTGTCTGAACTGGCAGAGACTGATCAAGAGAGAGATCTTGGAGTCGTAGTGGATAACTCACTGAAAATGTCGAGACAGTGTGTGACTGCAATAAAGAAGGCCAATGCTATGCTGGGGATTATTAGGAAGGGTATTGAAAACAGATCAGCCAATATCATCATGCCCCTGTATAAATCAATGGTGCAACCTCATCTGGAATACTGTGTGTAGTTCTGGTCACCACACCTTAAAAAGGAAATGATAGCTTTGGAAAAAGTGCAGAAAAGGGCAACTCGAATGATAAAAGGGTTGGAACACTTTCCCTATGCGGAAAGGTTAAAGCGCTTGGGGCTCTTTAGCTTGGAGGAACGACGACTGAGGGGTGACATGATTGAGGTTTATAAGATTATGCATGGGAAAGAGCAGGTAGAGAAAGAGGTACTTTTCTCCCTTTCTCACAATACAAGAACCCGTGGGCACTCCATGAAATTGCTGAGCAGTTGGGTTAGAACGGATAAGAGGAAGTACTTCTTCACCCAAAGAGTGATTAACACTTGGAATTCACTGCCACAGGAAGTGGTGGCAGCTACAAGCATGGACGGCTTCAAAAGGGAATTTGATAGGCATATGGAGCAGAGGTCCATCAGTGGCTATTAGCCACAAGGTATAGATAGGGGCTCTGGGGCAAGTGATGCTCTGTCTTCTTGGTGCTTGGGGGGGGGTCAACAGTGAGAGGGCTTCTAATGTCCTGGCCCCACTGGTGGACCTCCTGATGGCACCTGGTATTTCTGGCCACTGTGTGACACAGAGTGTTGGACTGGATGGGCCTTTGGCCTGATCCAACATTGGCGTCTCTTATGTTCTTATGTTCTTATGAGATGTAAATGAGCGACATGCCCTAGCACAAGTCATGCCATTGCTACGGTGCAAAACAGCAAAACCTCAGCACGAGCAGGTCCAGCAGTTCTAGACGATGCAACGCAACCGGGTGCGGTCACGCCGAGGCAAAAGTAGACAGGGGGTGTGAGACAAGGGCCGGGGAGGGGAGCCAGGATGCTATCTCTGTTGCCTATCCCGCATGTGTTGCAAGTCACCCTCCCCAATGGCGCAACACTCCACGCAGGAAACTTGAGTACAAACACTGAAATATGAATACCAGATGTCACGTCTCGGAGCCCAAAGAACCTACCCAGAGCACAGGCAGGCGGGCTAGTCTTTGACTATAAGGACCACGGAAGAGCAGGGCTATTTCTGGGCAGGAACGCACAGGAACGGAGTTCCGGCTGGCTCCTGAGTTGGCCACGCCCAGCAGGAGCTCATTAGCATAACAGGCCACACCCAACAGCAGGAACTCATTGGAATTGGCTACATCAGGGGTGTGTGGCCTAACATGCAAAGGAGTCCCTGCTACAGAAAAGGCCCTGGGTTTTGACAACAAACAGGGTAAACAGAATAAGAAGCAAAAGGTGGGTGTGGCTGGATGACCACATTTCTGGTAACACGGGGGTATGGCCTAATAGGCTAATGAGCTGTGCTATCAGGGGTGTGGCCTAATATGCTAATGAGTTTCTGCTCTTGGGTGTGGCTTATTATGCTAATGAGTAGGAACTCTACAAAAAAAGCCCTATGGAAGAGGATGGGTAAATTCTTCCCGAATCCATGGGAACTCGCAAAATTAACGTGTTCTGCTTCCCAAACCCAGCTGTGATCAGCCTGCTCCCTGAGACCCTCCGTCCTGGAAGAAGCCGGACAGGTTTGCAAGCAGAGGTGCCTGGAAAGTCAGGCTCCTTTCAGGGGGCCCGGCATGGTCCTGACACAGACTCAGCAGGCACAAGGCAGGCAGCGAGGACAACAAGAAGGCCGGGCGGAGACAGGTTGTGTGTGCAGGGGGGGGGTGTGGACTGCCCAGGCGGGCCCTCTCCCTTTAATTGGTACTAATTGCTGCGTCTGTTCCCGCTGGCCGGCGAGATGTCACGGTTGAAAGGCACAGAGGGGAACGCTCTGGGAGCTAATCCGGCTTTCAGCCGCTAAGCCCCTTGGAGGCGTGTGATGGAGGAGCTCTTTCACAGAAGGCACAAAGCCCGCGAGAGGAAAGGGAGAAATAGGAGATGGAGCCGACAGGAAAAACTTTCACACGGCAGCTCCGGCTAAGCTGCCTTTGTGCGGCTGGGCCCATCAGGGACGTCTTAAAGGGGACACTGCCTCCCTCTCCCCCCAGGCCTCCTCCCCCATTCTTTTTCTCTCCTCCCGGTCATCCTTCATCGTTTCTGCTCCATCTGCCAAGGAGCTGACCCCCAACGTGGCCAAAGATGCAAAGAGGGAAAGCTCCCTAAAGATTGGCCGGCTGAGGGAGAGAAGAAGGCGTGACTTAAGGATACATTTGGCCAACTCAGAAGCCTCCTGCCTCCACCTGCCCATCAGGACGAAGCAGCCAGTGACATAAGAGAGAAGAAGATTGGATTTATACCCCGTCCTTAGGCTTGCCAAGTCCCCCCGGGGGGCGGGGAAACCCCCGCCCCAGAGGCCCGTTCCCCGCCGGCGGCGGATCGGGCCCCAGGGGGAACTCCACCCCGACGTGCACGTCGCCCAGAAGTGATGCGGGCATGCAGGGCACGCTGGGGGCGGGGCCACGGTCATCCAAGGGAAAACTCTATGGTCGTGGCCCCGCCCCCAGCGTGCCCGGCGTGACCGCGTCACTTACGGGCGACATGGATGCGGTGCGTGCTCCAGCCGCCAGCTGGGAGTCCCCCACTGTGTCTCAGTTCTCACTTGGCAACCCTACCCGCCCTTCACTACCCAAAGGAGTCTCGGAGCGGCTTACAATCTCCTTTCCCTTCCCCTCCCCACAACAGACACCCTGTGAGGTAGGTGGGGCTGGGAGAGCTCTCTCGAGGACTGCCCTTGAGAGAATAGCTCTGAAATATCTTGTGACTGACCCAAGGTCACACCAGCAGAGTGGAGAATAAAACCCGGTTCTCCCAGATTAGAGTCCAGGCTCCTAACCACTACACCAAACTACACCAAACCAAGCAAAGGTCAGGTAGAAAGGGTTTGCACTCAACAAAGAAATTGCAAATCTTTATGATCAGAGAGCGGGGAGGGGAACATGGAAGAACATTAGAACAACCAGGCAAATATAGCAGCTTATTTTTTAGTCTAGTCTAAACATAATCTTATATTTGATGGACTATCACAAGTGTGGATTCTAGTCTAATCAGTTTCTGTAACCCCGGTGACCAAAATAATTTGGCCTATCCTTGTACATGAGTGTGAGACAAACATACACACACACATTAATGAAGTAGATGGAATGTTCTTTCCTCTGATTGTTCATGCCATTCAACTGGCTCTTTTGGGGGAAAATGGCATCTGGATCACAAAGAGGAGGAGGAGACTGGATTTACACCCCGCCCTTCACTACCCGAAGGAATCTCAGAGCAGCTTACAATCTCCTTTCCCTTCCCCTCCCCACAACAGACGCCCTGTGAGGTAGGTGGGGCTGAGGGAGCTCTCTCGAGAACTGCCCTTGAGAGAACAGCTCTGAGAGAACTTGTGACTGACCCAAGGTCACCCACCTGGCTGCATGTGGAGGAGTGGGGAATCAAATCCGGTTCTCCCAGATTAGAGTCTGCCTACCTAACCACTACACCAAACTGCCTGTCTCCCAAACTGGTTCTCTCTGATCACAAAAAGGGAAGACGGGACATTCTCCTACCTAAGCATTCGTTGGCCTCCCGGGCTGTGGCCCTCTGCCACGGACGATCATAATGGAAGGGTTTGCATCTGTCACACTCAGGCCCTTCGGTGTTGTGTTTGCAGTCACACACCAGCTTGCCCTCTTTGTCTTTCACGCAGCGCGACGCGTGGCCGTTACACTTGCAACGCCCCCCCACCTGGAACTCCCCCACTGCATAGTAGTACGAAGAAGACGAGCTCATCCCACCCTCCTCGTCCTCATGGTCCCGGCCTCCCAGCTCCCGGAACAAATGGGGACGGCTGAAAATGACTCTGATGTCGGTGGCCGTCACCCAGTCCTGAAGGACAGGGCTGTTGTCAAAATCCTGGCCGGAGGGACGCCCTTCCAGGGTACTGAAGGCAATCAGTCCTCCCGTCAACGGGTACAGGTCCGTGTGGCCGTCCGTGCACAAAGCTTCCTGTTCGTTCTGCTTGGTGACGGCGGCCTTGTTCGATTTGCCGTAGATCTTACGGCACTGGGAGGAGTAATACTGGTAGGGCACCCAGGTCTTGCCGTAATCCATGGACTTGAAGACGGCCGCCGATTCGGGGCGGGGGGAGCAGAACTGGAGGCTCACGTAGATCACCTCGAACTTCTTGCCCAGGGAGAGGGTGATGGTGACGTTCTGGGGCGAGTGGTGCAAGGTCTCGGAGCGCCAGCAGGTCATGTTGGCCACGTTGTTGAGGTCGGTGAGGTAGGAGGCCGGGTGTGCTTTGCGGGGGTCCGAAGCGTCACAGTGGCGGGTGGGGGGCTTCCCGCACGTGCTGGAGGCGTGGACTTCCTTTCCAAAGGCAGCGTTGACAAACTCCGGGATGCAGCGTCGGGGAGCCCCTTTCTCGTCATAGCAAGGGTCCGGCGGACTCTGCTGCACCGCAAAGGGGTTCACGGCCCGAGCTCGGTCAAGGCCACAGGCGGTAAAGAGCAGCCACAGCAGAGCCAACGGGTCCATCCTCCCGATGGCCAGTCCTCCTGCGCCAAGGGAAAACGAGTCCTCCCTGAAAGAAACAGAAAAGGAAACGTGAGCCACAGCTCAGTGGGGCTGGGAGTGGGGGGAGATGAGACTTGGTATACCTTTTGGCAACCGTAGGCTTAGCTTCAAGCAGGGCTTTTTTTGTAGAAAAAGCCCAGCAGGAACTCATTAGCATAATAGACCACACCCAACAGCAGAAACTCATTAGCATATTAGGCCACACCCCTGACAGCACAGCTCATTGGCATATTAGGCCACACCCACATTACCAGAACTGTGCTCATCCAGCCACACCCACCATTTGCTTCATATTCTGTTTACCTTGTTTGTTGTCAAAACCCAGGGCTTTTTTTTGTAGCAGGAACTCCTTTGCATGTTCGGCCACACACCCCTAATGTAGCCAATCCTAATTAGTGTCTGCTGTTGGGTGTGGTCTATTATGCTAATGGGTTTCTGCTGGACGTGGCCAACTCGGGAGCCAGCCGGAACTCTGTTCCTGTGCGTTCCTGCCCAAAAATAGCCCTGGCTTCAAGGAAGAGCAAACGAGACAGAGGAGGAATACGAACGTTCCAAACGGACAATGCAGAAGCAACTCCATTATGTCCCAGGAGAGCCTTGCGCTCCTCAGACAGCAATCTACTGGTGATCCCCGGCCCTAAAGTCATCCAGCTGGCCAGGGCAGGGCCTTTTCTGTCCTGGCCCCAACCTGGTGGAACTCTCTGCCAAATTCCACCAGGGCTCTGTGAGATCGGATGCAATTCTGCAGGGTCTGCAAGGCAGAGATGTTCCGCCAGGCTTTTGGTTGAGGTCAGCGACGGCTCCATCTTGGCTGGCACCCTTCCCATTCCCTGTTGTCTACATATATTCTGCCCTCCTACCCCCTGTCCACGAAGTAGCCGGCAGTGGGAGCTGGACGGAGGATGGGTTATTCGCCCCACAAAGTCCTATTTATGCCAGATCCAGCCCTTGTAACAAATGAGTTCGACACCCCTTCAGGGCTCTTTTTGTAGAAAAAGCCCAGCAGGAACTCATTAGCATAACAGGCCACACCCAGCAGCAGAAACTCATTAGCATATTAGGCCACAACCCTGACCGCACAGCTCATTAGCCCATTAGGCCGCACCCCCATGTTAACAGAAGTGTAGTCATCCAGCCACACCCACCTTTTGCTTGTTATTCTGTTGACTCTGTTCCTGTGCGTTCCTGCCCAAAAATAGCCCTGCCCCTGATGTATAATATATATAATTTAATAACACAATCACAAATACTAAAATATCATTTTTCAACAACCGTCTTCCGGTTAAGCATATAAGTACCTGATCCCAGTATAAAGACAAATGTCCATTCATATCAATACTGGTTAAAAGGTACGTAATGTCTCCATATGTAAAAACCAATACCAAACAGGTTTCAGCCATAAGCCTTTGTCAGTGGGCACTCAAATACAAATACAATACCTTTATTGGCATAAACAGTGACACTCCATTAATTTTACAAATATATACATAACGCTGATCATACACAGATTCTTCTCTAGTTGTATCTAGTCGGCTAATTCTTTTCTAGTTGTATCTGAGAACTCTATTGGAGCTTTCAGCATTGCAGATTGGACCTAAGAAGATCCAGGGGCATCTAAAATCTGTTCCTCTCCATGGTTCAAGATGAGGCTCATCAGCATAATCTGACATCAAGAATCACAAAATTGAGAATCCTGTAGGAGAACATTTCAACCTCCTAGGGCACTCACTGGGGACCTCAAAGTAGCTGTTTTATTGCACAGGAATTTCAGAAACAGACCGGGATGGGACAATGTAACCCCAGGGCTTAATCGAGATATCAGGTTTTTATCTCACTACACATGCTAAGTCACTCAGTTCTCGCTTATACCCAGGATTAAACTTTGTTGGTCTTACAGGTGCCACTGGACTCCAAACTTAGTTCTCACATCTGCTGTTTACTCTTTTATTATCTGTATGCTAATTTGCAGCTATCCACAGATCTTACCAACTGCGTTACTCCAATCTTCGCTTATTGCTCAGTTACTTATGCATCCTGACTCTAATTAGCCCTTCCTGGCAACTAACCCCTCCCCTCTACCTATATGTAAGGCATGAAGAAGTCTGTTTCAATGTGTTTGAAGAAGTGTGCCTGCACACAAAAGCTTACACCCAGAATTAAACTTTGATGGTCTTAAAGGTACCTCTGGCCTCAGAGTTAGTTTTCACATCTGTTAACTCTTTTATTTGTATGCTAATTTATTTATTTATTTATTATTTAGATTTTTATCCCGCCCTCCCCGTAGGTCTTACCAACTGCTTTAATCCATCTTAGTTATACTTATTGCTCAGTTACTTATGGATCCCTGACCCTAATTATCTCTTCCTGGCAACTAACACCCCCCCTCCATTAGTAAGGCTTGAGGAAGTCAATGTTTCAATGAAGTGTGAATGCACAAGAAAGCTTCTATCCAGAATTAAACTTTGTTGGTCTTAAAGGTGCCACTGGACTCAGAGTTAGTTTTCACATCTGTTAACTCTTTTATTTGTATGCTAATTTGCTGCTATTCACAGGTCTTACCAACTGCTTTAATCCATCTTAGTTATACTTATTGCTCAGTTACTTATGGATCCCTGACCCTAATTATCTCTTCCTGGCAACTAACACCCCCACCCCCCATTAGTAAGGCTTGAGAAAGTCAATGTTTCAATGAAGTGTGCATGCACAAGAAAGCTTCTATCCAGAATCAAACTTTGTTGGCCTTAAAGGTGCCACTGGACTCAAAACTTCCATTCTATTGCTTCAGATCAACAGGGCTGCCCACCTGAATTTATCTGCGTGCACAAGGAAGCTTCTATCCAGAATTAAACTTTGTTGGTCTTAAAAGTGCCTCTGGACTCAAACTTCCATTCTACTGTTTGCATCAGACCAACAGGGCTGCCCCCCTGAATCTATCTGCGTGCGCATTAACATTCACAAGCATGCATTCACATGCATATGCTCTAGAGATGAGGCAGATCCACTCCCCCACTCAGAGATTCAATAGAGACCTGGGAGGGGGAAGGATCCGAAGAACAACAACTAGATCAACGCACCAATATTTTAACAAAAGCAAAAATAGGGACAGGGATTTAGGAGGGAAAGATCCAGAAATCAGTAACTTGTAACTAGTAAATAGGGGCATTGGGGGGGGGGGGTATGATATTTCAGCCTGACTGAAGCAATAACATTAGTTACTACCCATCAGAATTAGTGTGAAGTTGATCATTCACTGGTTTGTTTTTTAAAAAAAACCCTATATAAAAACACAAACATTGACCATTTGGCCCCTAAGAGACTGAAAGGAACCCGAAAGGCTAAAACTCGTTTATGTTATAAGAACACCAGAAGCCTGGAACACTAGAGTGTTGGACCAGCACCTGTGAGATCCAGGTCTGAATCCCCCCTCTGCCGTGGGAGCTGGGTGTCTTTGGGCCCCTTGCACACTCCCACCCTAACCTACCTCGCAGGGCTGTTATGAGGATAAAATGGGGGCAGTGAGAAAGAGGAAAGCTGCTTTGGGTGTCCCCACTGGGGAGAAAGGAAGGGTATAAATGAAATACATGAACCAGTAATATGTGTTTGAAAGATGCTGGCTTTGGTTTCTAAAGGCATTAATGGCTTGGACCTTCAGGCTTTAGATGCCCAGCAGGTGAACCGCTTCAGAGTCTGCTACCAGCAGCAAAGAAGGCTCTGCTTCAAGTTCCAACTCATCCAGAGTCCTCTACTAAAAGAAAGCAGGGCCTTCTCAGGCACTGCCCCAGAGACCTTGAACACCAATTCCCATGGGCTGCTCATTTGACACAAATGCATGGGGGATTTCCTCTTTTTTCAACCTATAATTTTGTTCTGCTGTTGCTGTTTTGTTTTGTTTTTAAGACATTTGGGCTTCTCCCCTCCCCTTTTGGTCAGAATGTTTTACTTCATGAGTTGTCATTATTGTTTTTAGCTGAGCTGTATATTTTTAAAATAAGTTTTATGGGTGATGTGCAACACTTTGAAAGACAGCATCAAACTCTGATAAACAGCAATGCAAACAGTGATGTTTCCTGAACGCCACAGAAGTGAGGAAACTGAGTGGGCTGGAGCATCAACGATGTTCTCCACACAACACAGAACTTCATGACAAGGTGGCAGACGGGATTTGAGGCATGTATCCAGATTCCGCCCTGGACGCAATTCATTCCAATCTGAACAGCGCATGTTGCAGGACAGAACTGCGTGAATATCGTCCTTACCCATTTTCTGTCTGTGCCCTCGATCTTTTTTTTTTTAGAGGGGTGGGGATATATTATGAACTGGAGTCCGCATTTGGAGCTAGATGGATGCTTGGGTCATGTGTTAAATGTGCATGTGTTAAATATGCTTAAAATATGCATAGAACATACCCCAAATACTATCAAAATCAGGGGTCATTTCCTGCAGGAGCGCACAGGAGCGGAGCTCTGGAAGTAAAGAGCCCAGGGGGTGGGCACATGCAACAAGCCCCACCCCCTGCTCCCAGCAGCCCTCAGTCAGAACAAGAAGCAGCCAGGTAAGCTGCAGAGGCCCTCCTCCCCGCCCCCTCGGCCCAAAACAGTCCAGTGGCACCTTTAAGACCAAGTTTTATTCAGGCACAAGCTCTCCCTCCTCTGCGAGGACAGATTGGCACGTTTCCCCCCCCCCCAATAGCTAGCAATCCAAAACAGTCCAGTAGGGCCTGAGCGGTGGGTGTTGTGTTCTGACACACTTCTGGTGATGTCAGGGGGTGTGGCATATGCAAATGAGTTATGCTAATGAGTTATGCTAATGAGCTCCTGCACCTCTTTTTCTACGAAATGACCCCTGATCAAAATGGTCCCTGAGCATGGCACTCCATGAATGAAGTTCACAGAAATATACTCATGTTGTTAGCCGCCCTGAGACTGCCACGGTAGGGAGGGCGGGATATAAATTTAAGAAAGAAAGAAAGAAATTCATGGCAGATCATAAGGAGGAGGAGAAAGAGGAAGAAGAGGAGGAGGAGGAGGAGGAGGGATTGGATTTATACCCCGCCCTTCACTACCTGAAGGAGTCTCAGAGCAGCTTACAATCCCTGTGAGGTAGGTGGGGTTGAGAGAGCTCTTGAGAGAACTGCTCTTGAGAGAACAGCTCTAAAAGAACTTACGGCTGACCCAAGGTCACTTCAGCGGCTGCATGTGGAGAAGTGGGGAATCAAACCCAGTTCTCTCAGTTTAGAGTCCGTGTTCTTCTTCTTCTTCTTTTTAACTGCCCCAAAAGGCAGCATTTTATTGAAATTTTCACATGTTTTGTACAAACACAAAATAAACATATAAACATACATACATACATACACACATATATGGGGGTTATTATTGTTTTTAACAAACATTATGCTTATGCCTAATCCACCTTAGTCTCTATTCTTCTATATTATGTTGAGTAACCATCCAACTCTACCTCAGTCAAGTATATACTTTCTAATAAACGAATAGTCTGTCCATTATAAACATTAGAACCGTGTCCAAGTATTCTGGAATGTAGAGTCTGTTAAACCTTTTATCAATAAAGTCAATTTATCCAATTCCGCTGCCTCCAAAACTTTGTTTATAAATTCTCGCTTTGTTAGTATCTCCGTTGATTTCCAGTATTTAGCGTAAAGACTTCTGGCCGCCGTAGTTAAATATACAATCAAATAGTGATCATCTTTGTTGGAATTTTCAGGTAAAATGTTCAACAATAAGACTTCTGCTTTAAATATCACTACTGTACCTAACACCTTTTGTAAAACTTCATGCACCATTACCCAATATTTCTTAGTTTTTTCACAATGCCACCACATATGATAAAATGTGCCCACCTTATTTTCACATTTCCAACACTTATTAGAACATTTTAAGTCAATTTTAGCTAACCTTTCAGGTGTTACGTCTCCCTTATATATAAAAGCTGAATGGTGGTGCGCTGGTGGCACTTCTCTAGAACAATTCCACACGCTCCGGAATTGGTTGGCGCCCTGGTGTGTCACTCAGAATCTGTCCCTATCCACTGGCTGTATTGCTTGAGTCTCGCCTCCAACATTCTAAACAGTTTGCTGTTCCTCTCCCCCCCACAGCCAGTCAGAACACAGAGGTTATTTGCATATGCAGCCTCATTGGCCTTTGCCTCGGAACACAGAGGTCGTTTGCATCTGAGACTTGATTGGCTTTTGCCTCTAACATTCTAAACAGTTTGCTGTTCTGAGGTAAAATGTGTCCAATCTCCAGGTGAGGGCTGGAGATTACTTAGAATTACAACTGCTTTCCAGAACTGTGACATGAACCGTGACAGTACACATGACATGACCTCACAAAACTATGGGACAAGTGACGTGCTTAGCTCTCTCTCTCTCTCTTGTTTTCAGATTTTCTCTCCTCTAAGGATTTCTGGGCACCCCATGTTCTCCCACCCGCCACACTATCCTCATGACAGTCCTGCAAGGAAGTCCAGGATGAGGGAATTACCCTCCTATGGTCACTTAGAGAGCTTAATGGCAGAGTGAGAATTCAAACCTGGGTCTCTCCCCCTCCTAGTCCAACATTCTAACCACAACAACACACTGGCTCCCCAACTCCTGGAATGTGCATCTTGTTGTCAAGTTTGGCATATAAAAGACTGGCCTGAGGAGTTATGTGGTTCGTAGAGGACACAGATATAACTTTTATCCAAGAGGATCCAGGGCTGTGCAGAATCCTTCCCTGCTCTCAAACTCTGGGTAATCTTTCAGGAGGGAGATATTGTGTGATCATAAGAAGGCAAACAGTTTTGACATCTAAAGGGGGGGGACAACGGTCACATTTTCTTGGTTTAGAAGGGAAATATATATGTTGAAATTAATCTTTCAAAAACAGTTTAGCGGCGAGGGGCGAACCACCAGTCTGTTGCTTGCGTACGGCTGTACTAAGAGCCCCTTGTTCACTTAATGCGTTCAGGAGTATCTCTTTTCTGTTTTCCAGTGCCCTGCAATGCCATCTATCCCCGTCTGTGGACCCTGAGCCAAGAATCCTCATCCTGCAGCTCAGCCCCTTGAGCCATTCAGCAGGGCCGCTGCACCCACTTTCTTCCACCTCAGTCAGCCGCAGGGTACTTCCTGGTTAGTTTCTCTGGCCTAAAAGCTGCTCTTGATGACTTGCTTTAAAAGATGCCAAACTCCACAGTCTGTGCACACGTGGGTGCTATATGGCGGGGGGGGGGCACTCTCACACCTTCCAGCATTGCACAGATGGAAACAGAGACATGCATGTAACAACTCAATTACTGTCCAAAGCTTCTCAGCTTGAATCCCCCCTGCCACACATACACACACACTTCCCATAACCCCTGGCCAAAGGTGCTAATCTCTGGGCTGATGCTCTCCACAACTGCCTGTCCTCCATGAAAGGAGGAGGAGGAGGAGGAGATTGGATTTATACCCCACCCTTCACTACCTGAAGGAGTCTCAGAGCGGCTTACAATCCCTTTCCCTTCCCCATCCCACAACAGACACCCTGTGAGGTAGGTGGGGCTGAGAGAGCTCTTTTGAGAACTCCTGAGAGAACAGCTCTGAAAGAGCTCCCGGAGGAGATCAGGGCCCTGCGGGACCTTTTGGAGTTCCGCAGGGCCTGTAAGACGGAGCTCTTCCGCCAGGCATTTAATTAGGGGCCGCCGCTACTGCAGGCCCCTATTGCAGGCCGTTACTGCAGAGCTTGGTCTGTGGTTTTAACATCTTACTGATTATGAGCAGAAACATCGTGAAACATCTGGGCAGTGGTAATTTACTCTAGCAATATACCATCTAGGTTAATTTAACACCCGCCAGCACTTTGTATTTATAATGTTTTTATTGTATGGTTAAATATTGTGTAATTTTAATGTATTTATGCTTTTATGGAAGCTGCCCTGAGCCCGCTTATTTGATAATAAATAAATAAACTTGTGACTGACCCAAGGTCACACCAGCAGCTGCATATGAAGGAGTGGGGAATCAAACCCAATTCTCCCAGATTAGAGTCCACGCTTCTAACCACTACACCAAACTACACCCAAAAGGGCATCTATCCTTTTGGTTAATAATGTAGTATGACAAATGCCATCACCACTCACCACTCAGCAGTTTTCTGCAACTGTAGGGCATGAAATGGCAGGCTGTGCGCTGTTCTTATGCGCACGGGCATGGATTGAGAGGGGGGTGCACTAGAGAAAAGTTCACTGCCCACTCTGAGACCAAATCAAAGACTTTGGGCAGGGTGCTGAACCATAAGTCTTGCATGCACGGTCCCATGTGAGACTGCACAGAAGCCCAACAATGAAATATAACTTCTGGAGCCTGCAGAGCAACAACTTGACCAACTGACACTAATGAACTTGTAAAATGCACAAAAGTTAAAAAAAGAAAAAGAAAAAAGAACAACCGGGACAAAACAGAGGCAGGTGGTTTAAAAGGGGGTGACTGCCCCTGGTTTAAAACCCTGATCTGCCACGGAAGCTCATGTGGCAGCCATGAGGCCCCCAACACACTCCCTCGGGCCTCACCCACCTCACGGGGTTGCTGTTGCTGAGGGCAGATTGGCAGCGGGGAGAACCATGTGACAAGCTGTTTTGGGTCCCCAATGGGAAGACAAGCAGAATGGCATGTCGATACATCTAATTCTCAATGAGGCCAAATCTGAGGATACTTAAAAGCAAGCCATGAACAGACAAGACAGCTCATTTCTACAAACTTGAGAAAAGGCCCTGGTTTGCAGAAACATCTGAAATCTAAAAACACACAAAAAAACCCACTGGGGGTTAGATCCTCCGAAAATAAAAGAAGCAGCACTTGTAGCTTTAAGAAATAAATCACAGCAGTGGCCATTGCTAGGCAACCACAATAGTATTGCCAGTTGAAGCCTTGGTTTCAATCAGTAAAAAGCACAGGGTGGAGCCAGGGCCCTTTCCACAGCTGTTTTTGGCCTTTGAGGGAGAATCAGAGCCAGGCCCAGCATCGACCACCAGGAACTTGCTACCACATGACTTGCATGACTCACCCAGGCCTGGCTGGTTGCTACTGTTCAACGGCAGCTACCCCACAAAAGCCAGTGTGGTGTCGTGGTTAGAGTTTCAGAACAGGATCCGGGAGACCCAGTTTCAAACCTTCACTCAGCCATGGAAGCTTGCTGGGTGAACTTGGGCCAGTCACACACACTCAGCCTAACTTACTTTACAGGGTGTTTGTCAAGATAAAATGAAGAAGAGGACAATGATGTAAGTTGCTTTGGGTGTCCATTGCGAAGAATGGCGGGATGTAAATTAAACAACTAAATAATAGATACAGCTGAAGATGGGGGGGGCAGATAAAATAGGTTGGTTGGAGGAGGGGAGAGAGAGGAGGAAGCAGAGAAAGGTGATGATATGGGGGCTGCCACGTGGAGGGAAAACCCGTTTTTTTCCTGAAGCCTTTTTTGTTTTTTTCCGAAAAATTGGAAAAATTGAAAAAAGAAAAATTGATTATGGAACGTTTTATTTTAACATGATGAATAAAATATTTTAAGACAAGGTGTTCAAATATTTTCCAAATCATTTCTAATATATATATATATGGTATCTGATTGATCTAATTTCTGTGCACTGAGGACAAGCAAGTCCTAGGTTACAAACTGAACTCTCCAATGCAAGAACAAGATGCATTTCTTCCTTTAGGAGGTGCGATTGTCAGAAGAAAGTAAAAAAGTTTCAGTTTTGTTTTTGCATGTGGGTGGGTATTCTGTTTGTAATAATTGTTTGGATACACCATGTTTTTAATATGCTAGTTGTGATAATTTCATGCCAAGTAAAAATGTCCATAGTCATATTTTATGTTCCTAAAGTAACAGAATGACTTTCAATCTAGAAAAGACCAAAGAAATGCTAATGTAGCATTTTTTTCAATTTTTCCGAAAATTTCCGTTTCCCCCCGAAAAAAACCGGGAAAAAACGGGTTTTTTTCCGAGCTTCAAAATTTCCAGAAATTTTACATCTCTATTCCCCACACAACTGGGACTGGTGGCTGGCACCATGTGACTCAGCTAGAGTTTTCCCAGACTGAAACTGTCAGGAGGAAGGAAGAAAGGAAAGCTGAAGGGGGGGGGGAGGCAGATAAAGGTAGGTTGGCATGACGGGAGGCAGGAAAAAGAGAGATGCTACTGGGGGTTTTCAGGAAAGTGGAAGGAAATAGTGAGGCAGGGGGTGAAATGCCTCTGGCGAGTCCTTGTGGGTTCCTATAGTGTATTCAAAGCTGCCTTGAATGCCTAACAAGTGTGAAACATCTAATTGGAATGTGATGTAAAGCTTCGTCCTGGGCTAGGATCCAAAGTCATCCAATAGTATTGCTAGCCCAGGAAGGAACAAGCCAATCACTTCAAGCAAGCTCCCTGAGCGGGAACGAATGTGATTGGACATTATCTCGGCAATCTCATAGGTTGATATGTGTACAGTGGGTGTGGCTACATTACCCGGAAATGTTTAAAAGCAGGACAGCTGCAATATAAAGGCTGTTCTGGCTATCTGATGTCGATCCGTGTTGGAGTTGTGTTTGAGTTGAAGAATAAAGTTGTGTTCTTGCTGAATCACTCTCCGACCGCTTTGTTAAGCGAGCGACTTAGCAGTTCCCCACTTGTAAATAAAAAGAAGCACAAATCAAATAATAAATAAATAGCATATGCATTTGTGTAGAATATTGCCTTCATGCTCTTTTTCCGGGGAAAAGGCCTGGAACTTCCCTAAAGGGCCTAAACCCCTAATGGTCCTCCGCTCTTCATGTTGTCATGTGGAAATCCTGCCATTCCTTGTTTTGGTTTGTTTTTCCAAGTCACACTGCAAGTGAAGGCCGGTTATCGCGGGAAGCTAGCCCCCTCTTAGGGAGGCTGTTGTCTCCTCTCCTCTCTCCATGCCTTGTTTGCAGCCCCCCCCCCCATTAGTAATTGCTCCTGCGCCCATCATCTAAAGGACAAGCAGCTTAAAGAGAACCAAAGGCAGGATGAAGGGGGAGGGCGGGCGGGAAATTGCCTGATTAACGATCCCATTCAGGGAGTAAACTCTTGCCCTGGCTTTGCAGTGGGTGGGAACAAGCTTTGGTCCTTCGAGAGAATGGCCGCCCAGTGGGGTTGGATGAGTCCCGCTGTGCTCACACCTTCCCCTCCCGCCTTTGATGTAGGAGGCTGGGTTTGAGAGCTGGCCGGCTTCCCCACTGGGGGGCATGAGGAGCTAATTAAACCTTTGCATTTTCACCCGGGCGCACACATGCCGTCCTCGGGAGAGAAAAGACACCTGAAGTTGGGGCATAATTGAAAAGAGCAAGAGGCCGCCGGGAGGAGATAAAGGTGCCAAACAGAGGGAGAGAAGAGGCGAGCCAAAGGGGAGAGCCTTTAACAAGGCCGCCGGGCAACCACAAAGCCCAGGACAAATGGTAAAGAAGAGGATTTGAAGCCATATTCAGATGCACACAACTCAAAGGCCCGTGGAGCTGCTGGAAAGGTTACACAGCCTTCCTTCAGCATCGTTCCCACACACCGGTGAACATAATGCCGGTTTCCCCACCCACCCCTTGGAGCAGGCCATCCTTTGAAGTCATTTGCTGAAAAGTACTCAGAACGTGGAGTGATTCAGCAAGAGTGATTCAGCAAGAGTACTTTATTAGTTCAGGAACAAGACAAAGAAACCAGCTCGCAGGCCGGTTTATATGCGTTCAGAAAACCCGCCACCAAGCACACCTAAACACACCCCCTACTCCCGATAGGCTATTTACAGTAACCGGGCGACCATTGGTCTCCCGGCTGGGAAGCTGGCCCTTTGATTGGGCCGGCTAGGATCCTATGGATCCTTTGTCTTTCGACTGAAGCTACTGAGGAGTATTGCCTGGTCAGCCCGGGCAAGTCCGGGCATGTCAGGCTGAATGCACTACACGTGGTAATGGCGACAGTACATTACACCCCTCCCCCCATAGTCCAAACTACCCACATACAAAGTCCTGTAGATACGCGGGGGCCTTCCTGGGCCTTGTAGAGCGGCGGAGGTCCGGGGTGCTGTTCGGGGCTGCTCCTTGTGGCCGTGGCGGGGCGGTTTGCTGTGGCGTTTCCGACGGCGGTGTTTCCTGCGGGGGCAACGCCGGGGGCTCAAGGGGGACCGGGGCCGAGGCCGGGTTCTGCGGTTCGGGTGCGTGGCCGGAAGTTTCGTTGTGCTCCTGGGGCTCCAGGTCCTCGGGGTCGTTCGGAAGGACCCGGCGCCGCAGTTGGTCGATGTGGCGGTGTAGCAGTTGTCCGTCCTCACAGGAGACCTCATAGGAGCGCGGGCCTCGCACCCGGACCACTCTCGCAGGGATCCAGGGTGGCCCCTGGGCGTAGTTCTTAGCGTAGACTGGGTCTTCCGGGAAGAACCCTCGGGCGGCTGCGTGTGATTCCGATGTCGGTTCCATCTCGGGGGCCCTGTCTGGGTGTAGACGGTCCAGCCGGGAGGTTAGGCGACGACCCATCAGGAGCTCCGCCGGGCTGCAGCCGGTCTCGGTGAGCGGGGTCGTGCATTGGCCGAACAGGAACACCGCCAGCTTGTAGTCCCAGTCCTTACTGTCGAACTTGCGCAGTGTTTCCTTGGTGGTGCGCACCATGCGCTCCGCCTGGCCGTTGGTTGCCGGGTGGAAGGGCGCTGACCGGACGTGTCGGATTCCACAGTACCTCGTGAAGTCCTGGAACTCGCTGGAGGTAAATGCTGTGCCGTTGTCGGTCACCAGGGTGTCTGGAAGGCCGTGGGAGCTAAAAATGTGGCGCATGGCTCTGATGGCGGCCTTCGAGGAGGTAGACGGTACAGGCACCACCTCCAGCCACTTACTGTAAGCGTCCACTAGAATGAAAAAGATTTGTCCCTGAAACGGCCCCGCGAAGTCCAAGTGTAGCCGGGACCAAGGTTTGTGGGAAGACTCCCAAGCTCGATCGGGCGCTCGGGGCGGTGCGGGCCGGAACGCCTGGCAGGGTTGGCACAGTTTCACCAGTCTCTCAATGTCCTGATCGAGGCCGGGCCACCACACATAACTCCGAGCCAGCGCTTTCATCCGCACCACTCCTGGGTGAGCCTCGTGCAATGCTGCAAGTACTCGGTCTCGGAGTGGGGAAGGGATTACCACCCGACCTCCCCACAACACACAACCCTTGTGAGCAGACAGTTCGTCTTTGCGCGAGGCATAGGCCGCAAAGTCGGGTCCCGCCGAGGCCAACGGCCACCCCCTTCTCACCCAGTCCAGGACGCGGCAGAGGATAGGGTCCTTTTCGGTGCGCCGGGCCACCTCTTTCACGTGAACCGGCTGGTCGGGCAGCGTTTCCAGCAGCGCGATGTGATGGGCTGGGGCCGGGTCAGGCTCCGTTTCCGGCAGAGGCAGGCGGCTCAAGGCGTCCGCATGGCCCATCGCCTTCCCGGGCCGGTGCAGGAGCATGTAGTTGTAGCCCGCCAGGAAGACGGACCACCGGATCACTCGGGGCGAAGTCATCTGGGGGGTCTGGCGGTCCGGGGCGAGCAAACCCAGGAGAGGCTTGTGGTCCGTGAGGACCGTGAAGGGCCGGCCGTAGAGGTAGTGGTGAAATTTTTTCACCCCGGCCACTATAGCAAGAGCCTCCTTGTCAATCTGCGCGTAGTTGCGCTCCGCCGCAGACAAGGTACGGGAGTAATAGGCCACAGGTACCTCCCGACCGTCAGGCAGTTTGTGCCCCAGGACCGCCCCGACCCCATATGGAGAGGCGTCGCAAGCCAGCACCACCGGCAAGTCCTCATTGAAGTGTGCGAGTACCGAATTTGAGACGAGGAGGTCTTTGACCGCCCGGAAAGCCGCCTGCTGAGCCGCCCCCCAGACCCACGGCGCGCCCTTGTCGAGGAGCCGATGGAGGGGTTCGGCTACTGCAGCTTTGAGGGGAAGAAAAGAGTGGTAAAAGTTCAGGAGGCCTAAGAAGGCCTGTAGCTCGGTCTTTGATGTGGGGGCTGGGGCGTTCGAGATCGCCCTGGTCTTCTCCGCCGTGGGGTGAATGCCCTGTGCGTCGACCGCGAACCCTAGAAACTCCACTTTGGGCACGCCGAGCAAGCATTTTTCGCGCTTCACCTTCAGCCCCGCCTGGTCGAAGCGTTGAAGAACGGTACGGAGTCGGGTGGCAAACGACGCGGCGTCGGGGGCGGCGATCAAGACGTCATCTAGAAAGGGCTGTACCCCGGGGATACCTTTGAGGAGAGAGTCCATGAAAGATTGAAAAATCCCCGGAGCCACCGAGACGCCGAACTGGAGCCGGTGGACCTTGAAAGCCCCTCTGTGCGTGGCGATCGTCTGGGCTTCCGCCGTGGCGGCGTCCACCGGCAGCTGCTGATAGGCCTGCGCCAAGTCCAGCTTTCCAAATATGCGAGCCCCCGCGAGCGCCGCCAGCACGTGGCTGACCACCGGAACGGGGTACGCGTGGTCCTGCAGCGCTTTGTTAATTGTGCACTTATAGTCCGCACAGATCCGGACGTCCCCGTTTGGTTTGATCGGTGTGACAATGGGGGTTTCCCAGCGTGCCGATGCCACCGACTCCAACACCCCTTGCGCCACCAGCTTGTCGAGTTCCGCCTCGATTTTCGGCCTTACCGTTAAGGGCGGAAACCTGGCCTTGATCCGTATGGGCCGGACCGCCGGGTCCAGGTCCAGGGAGATGGGGGCCCCCGTGAACTTGCCTAAGGACCCATCGAAAACCCGGGGGAATTCGTTGCAAACGTCCGCGAAATCGGCTTGCTGCAGCTGGTGGATGCCCCCGATGGTCAAGCCCAGCGGCTTAAACCACGACATCCCCAGGAGACTGGAAAGCCGGCCCCCCACCACCAAAATGTCCAAGCAACCCTTGAAGTCCTGAAACTCCACATTGAACGTGCCCCAGCCCCGCACCACCACAGGATTCTTATTGAAATCCTGAAGCCTGATGTGTGGTTTGCGCAGAGGGGGTCCCCCGTTGGGACACACTGTCCGCAACGTCTCCTCCGAGATAATGGTAAACTCGGAGCCCGTGTCAAGTTCCATGCTACAGGGGGACCCCTCTATCCGGACCGTAACATGGACTTTGTTTCGGCTCTGACGGGGCAAGTCACCTACCTGGGGCTGGGGCTGGTGGCCGACGGCATTTGTGTCGATCGAATGGAGGTCCACAGTGTGGATGGGTTCCCACTGGTGGCTGGGTTTCCTGGATGGCTGGCGGCGGCTGCGGCAGACCTTGGCGATGTGGCCCTGCTTGTTGCAGGACCTGCAGACCGCCTCGCGGAAACGGCAGCTCCGACGTTCATGCGCGTCCCCGCAGCTGGCACAGGAGGAAGCTGGCTCCGACGGCCTCGCTGGCGGTGCGCCCTTCGAACGGTGAGGTTGTGACGGCTTGCGGTGGAGTTGCGCCACTGCCTCCTCTTCGGAGTCAGCCGAATCCCCTCCGGCTTGGGTGCGGTGTACCCGATGGCCGCTGTGGCCCGGACGCTCATTCTCGAAAGCAGCCGCATCCTTTAAAGCCGTGGCCAGCGTGAGGTCATCATCGCGAATGAGGCGCCTCCTCAGTTTGGCCTCTCGTAAACCCAACAAGAACTGATTCAGCAGGGTCTCGTCCAGGTTGCTGAAATCGCATTTCATGGCGGCCTTGCGAAGGTTGGCCAGGAAGTCCG